>NC_034599.1:92241429-92259837 GCF_900095145.1 Mus pahari
GGGTTTTCATGTCACATAGTTTGATTATAATGTGTCTACGAGGATATTACTTCTATTTGGCTTGGCTGAACATAGTTGACTGTGGATATTGAGAAACAGATCTTACCTAAAATCACACAAAAAAAAAAAAAAAAAAAAAAAAAAAAAAAAGGCTTAGTCTCTGAGCATCTCATCTGTCTTCATGCTGAAAATCCAGCCAGATATATGACTGCAGAGCTCAGTTTGCCTCTTGCGACTCATTGTATCAGTTACCTTTCCATTACTGTGATAAAATACTGTGACCCAAAGCAATATAAGGGAGAAGGAATTTATTTTAACTTAACTTTAACATCCACAACCAGGAAGCAGAGAGACGATAGAAGGCTATAAAAATCCTCAAAGCCACCCCCCAGTGACTTCCCTCCAGAGAGGTTCCACTTCCTAAAGGTTCCAGAACTTCCTTAAATAGTGCCACCCACTGGGAAGCAAGTGTGCAAGTTCATGAATATATAAGAGACATTTCTCATCCACATGACCATACTCATAATATCTTAACACTAGAAGATGTAGTTACGACATAACTAATTCCTTCCAGAATTCTATTAATAGTGTTTCTGTGAGAAAACTTCTCATTTCAAGATTGTCTTCATTTTCCAGGATGTTTGCTTCTTTTTTCTAAAGCTACCCCATAGCCGGGTAGTGGTGGCACATGCTGTTCATCCCAACACTCAGAGGAGGCAGAGGCAGGTGGATTTCTGTGAGTTCAAGGCCAGCCGGATCTACAAAATGAATTCCAGGACAGCCAGGGCTACACAGAGAAACCCTGTCTTGAAAAAAAAAAAAATTAAAACAAAACAAAAGTACTTTCTCTTAAAGTCACAGGCTTGGGCTTGTTTGTGGATATTAATTTAATACATCTTACCTTTTTATAAATGTACTTATTGCTTTGAAGAGTTTTTGTTTGTGTTTTGTTTGGGGTTTTTTTGTCTGGTTGGTTTTTGTTTGGTTTTTTTTTTTTTGGTTTGGGGGATTTTTTTGTTTTTTGTGTTTCTTGATTGTGTTTTGTTTTGGGATTTTTTGTTTCTTTGGGTTGTGTTGGGTTGGGGGTTTTTGTTTTTTGGGGGGTTTTTGTTTTTTGGGGGGTTTTGTTTTTGTTTCATTTGGTTTGGGTTTTTGGTTTGGGTTTCTTTGTTTTGTTTTGTTGGTTTGGTTTGATTTGGTGGACATATCGTGAGTAGGAATTCATCTTTTCTCCTCCTATATTTGTAATTCTTACACTTGTGCATATACAACTCCCTGGCACATGTAGAAAACTCTCTCTTTAGAAGGTTTGCAGCTTGTCCCTCTAACAGAATACAGATCTAACCCTGGAGCAGTTCCACAGTTGCTCATCCACAGTTTAACACTTGGTAAATGTTCAGTTCCTCATAGGAATGGAAATCTCAGCCACCACATCTTTTCTTCTCAGCACAACAAATACCTTAAAATGTCAGCCAGTTAGCTGACCACTGAATTTACTTTCCCTTTCCGGTCCCTAATTGGGGTAGATGTTGGATATAAAAGCTAACCATGCTATTAGCCACTTGGGAACTTTACATGCTACAGTACCAACCTGCCAGGCAAGATATGCCCTCTGGAGTAATAGTGCTTAGAAGGTTATGTGGATAAACAGCTCATTTCATATTGCCTTTGAGACTTTTGTCACAGAGGAGAATTCATGCATTGAGTACATGTAAATTGGATCAAAATCAATGGCTTGGAAATCATAGGTCCTCAAGTAGAACCTAATAGTCCTGTATTGATAAATGGGCATGCTGTCGTATGTATTTATACATATGTATTTAAACATATAACTAGTACTACCTTCAGCCTTGACTAGGGAAGCTTCTCTCTGCTATGGTTAGCAGTTAATACAGAAGCCCACAAGTGTTAAAAGTGCTAAGAATACGTGGCTACCGAGTGTTCAGCCCTAATGGCACATCTGTATCAGCTGCTCCCCCAACACACGCCAGGATAAAAGCCTAGAGAACATCACAGAAGAGTGGGTGGAAAGACAATAAAAACCAGGAGGAGGAGGAGGAGGAGGAGGAGGAGGGTTATAAAATGCTGAGTTAATACATCTGATGTGGCCATTGCACTCATGAACTCATCGTAGCTATTGCTACCTGCACAAGATCAAGCCAATGAGAACGGTCTCCACTACAACAGACAGCATCAAATGAACGCCGTGGGTTATAGAAGGAAGTGGAAGGGGAGGATGAGAAGGCTTAAAGTAAGAAAGGGGACATGTTAGAGGTGCTGGGAATAACAAGGAAGAGTGAGAGGTGAACAAGATACATTGTTTATGTGAGTGAAATTGTCAATGAATAACTAACGGACACTCTGTTAAAATGGATAACAAAATAAGACAACTCTGGCATATCCTGTTGTGGTTACATGAAAAGCTTTGGGGAGGAGGGTTAACTTACTCTGGGCTCATGGGAGGCCTAGCTACAGGCAAACTAGTCTTCTCTGGGGAGAATACACTATACCCGGGACTAACTTTCTTGCTGGGGACAATAATCCAAAGACTTTAAGCTCTTAATCAAAAATCAAAGACCACATAGGAAAGCATTAGAAGAAAAAAATAGGAGAGAGGAGAAGCAGTCTTTCAGGTGGTAGAGAAAGTATCCATTATAAACACCGACGATAGATGTGATTTGGTGGGGGCCATAAAATAGAAAAAGATAAACCATGGACATACCAAACCTCCATGAAGCTTCTAACCATTTAATGCATAAGCACTGGAATAAAACAGTAATGAAGATATTTAACAACAAATTAGGAGGAAGTTAAAAATGGAAATACTGGAGACCTGGGGAAATCAGTCATAAACCTACAACCTATGAGATAAGTCAGAAATATGAAATTGAGCTAGGACCAATGGAGAGCAAGAGCTGTTCTAGCAGATGCTTATGGGCAGTGAGTGTGGGCATCAAGAGGGAGGGGCAGCGTTATCACAGAGAAAGAAGGAGAGTTCTCAAATGTGATGATAAAAAAAAAAAAATCATAGAGACTGAAGAGGCAGCCGGGTTGGCAGAGCGTACTACTCTGCCATGCACAAAGCCCTGGATCCAGTCACCAGTACAGTACAAACTACACAAAGTGCTTCATGTCTGTAATTCCAGCACTTGGGAGGTTGGAAAAGGAGATTCAGAAGCTCAAGGGCATCCTCTGATACAAATTGAGATCAAGACCAGGCTAGGATACATGAGACTATCTCACACACACACACACACACACACACACAAACACACACACACACACAACTTATTCAGTAGCCCATATCTATTAAGCTCCATCAATACACAATTCCAAAATCTGATATTCAGTCAGGAACAAATAAGTTAAAAATCACTGTGCTCACGAATGACAACAGCTCTTCTGAGAAGTGACAGAGGCTCAGAGGGAGCATTTGAAGTGGAGTGATGTGAGGTCACATTTTCCTAGATATATTTTGAAGATGGAGAAACAGGATTTCTTGGTGTGAAAGATGACAGGGAGCCCATAATTATACAGAAGCTAAGCTTTAAGGGTTGGGAGCGGAGTGTCCACACAAAATGATAGAATTGTTACATAAATAGATTGGAAAGACTTTGGGAGAATTTTTTTTTATTTAAAAACAATTAATGAGATCAATTGAGAGCATGTGTAACTTGAGGTGCATGCTCCATACCCAGCCGTGGGTATTGACCAAAATGTGATCAACAAAAAATGAGATTTGGGTTGAATGCAATTGGTACAAAATGGATATAAAAACCTATTTTAGAATAATAATCATATTTTGAAATCATCTGCAGTGATGACTATTTAGAAGAACAGAAGCTACAAGTAATCAGGGAACTGGCTGGGGGCGTAGGGGTACTGAAAAGAAGGCAGAGGTTGCACCAGGAAAGAACACCGAAAAGTAACAAGGCATAGAAGACAACACAAGCCCCAGTGTGGACACCTGGAGGCAAAGAGAAAGGACTCAGAGGAAGCAGCTTCAACAGGAGGGAAAGATGAAGGGGGAAAGGTTGAAGGTGCATAGGCTCTCTGGGTAGGACTCCAGGATGCCAAATGAAAGTATCAGAGATGGAGAGGGGAACTGGTGGAGGGGAGAGCATTTATATAAAGTCTGAAATTTTTAACCTAGGAAAAGAGGAGTGCTCAGAGCCCTAAAGGGAACAAGGATAAAAGGATGATGAGATTACTAATGGACCTTTCTTTTTGACTGACGTTCCCATACTGACTTTAGCATTAGACTCATGGAAAGTGAGTGGGTTATTATTGTTGCTCCACATTCTTTTATACTCTTAATTTAACAATAATTTTTTTCTCCTATAAACCAAGCTAGTATGAAATGTTCAGTCCCTATAGATTTTGCCTCATTGTGTGTGGAAATAAAATATTACTTGTAAAGTTTAAGCCTATGCAATAATTTTGTTTCTGAAAGATTTAACATAAAGACACCATGGGGAATATCTTACAGGTGCACATGAACACAACATGAAAATGACACAGACACAGCAAGGTCTGTCAGATGATGTTGAAGCAGACACTTGGGAATCTGACATGATATACTGGATGAAGGAATGGGTTGGGCCTGGTGGTGGTGGCACACGCCCTTGGTCCCAAAACTTGAGAGGCAGAGGCAGGCAGATCTCTGAGTTCAAAGAAAGTCTGGTCTCCAGGTTCAGTTCCAGAACTCCACACAATGAAATGCTGTATGGAAATAAATAAATAAATAAATAAATAAATAAATAAATAAATAAATAAATAAACTAAAGACAAGAGAAGAATGTAAAGTCAATTGTGTTGGATGGTGTTTAGCCAAGTCAGACTCATGAAGGAACATTCCCCTGAAGCAGATGGAGAAGAAAGGATGTTCTGTTAAAGCAAGCAGGTTAGAGAACATGCGATGAAGGATTGTTCATTGCATGCATGTATTGGTCTGCCTTACATTGGATAGTGGAGCTCAGTTAATCGAGACTTCATAGAGAGAAACACATCACAAAACATCTGCTGGTGTGCTGCAGTTTCTTGCCACATCCACAGACTTGGGCTGATTGGCAGAGTGATCTCAGTTGAGACAGATTGACCTGCTGAGGCAAGAAACAGGCTAAGGCAAGGCAAGAATTGGGCTTAAGACAAAACCTGTGGAGGATACCTGTTTGAAGGGAGTATAAAAAGGACTGGTTAGACAGGGAAAGAGGCTGAGCTTGGCTTGCTTGCACAGCAAAACACTTGTCGGTCTCTCCTCTTCCCTGATCTTCGCTCTGTCTTGAGAGGCACAGTTCCTTACATACCTGCTGGTCAAATCCATCCTGCTTGGCTGTTCCCCCTAGATCCTGCCACCTGATACTATCCTGTCTCTACTAAACTGAACTGAGGGTGTATCTGAGAAGTGTCTGCCAGTAGATCAAGCTTCCACTGATGACCTGTGAACTCAACTACCAATTTCTAGACAACACAAATGGCAGTTGCTCCAAAGAACCACTTCTGAACATGTCCACTTCCCCCGTGTCCTGCCTTTTCCACTACCTCTGGTGAATAGTTGCAAAATAAATAAATAAATAAATAAATAAATAAATAAATAAATAAAAAAGAGGTTAAAGTATTTAAGAACCATCATTAAAATAGGCATTGAAATAAATCAAGTTAGAGCAAAAGAGAGTGAGAGAGAGAAGAATGAACTGGTATTTCTCTTTTCCTCTTTCTCCATCTTTTACAGAATTCACACCAACCACCTAATAATCCTACTATAGGGAAACACAGCAAAAGTGGGGGACTACATAATGTTGTATATAATGGCCTTTAGTAGGAAAGGTTAAAATTTTCAATAAAGTGGGATAGGACATTTGATTTGTTCTTCATATGAAAGAAACTGAAATGGATCACTGTCCACGTTTTCAAACTAAACATTTAGGTCCAGTACACTTAAAAAGCTTAAGTATTAAGTGTACTGACTGTGGTGCTATTTACATGTAATTTCAGGGTAAGGCAGAAGTAGAAGTTAAAACACAGTCTCAAATACAGAGCAGGTTCCAGGCCAGCCTGGGCTCCAGGGGACCCTGGAAAAATGGAGAGGAGGGAAAACAAAGACAGGAGGAACCATGTATATCAGCAGATGGATAAGTGCTCAGTAACCCAACTCACAAAGAGAAAGAAGAAGGGGGCTTCTTGAAGCTTCATGAAAACAGTAACAGGGCTATATCTTTGTGGTGTCCCTAGGGCATGGGTAGGGGCCCATCAGTGTGAGGCAGGAGGGAGTCTTGAGGCTGAATTCCCCTCAAGCTTGCCAGGGCCTTCTTCAATTGAAAACAGATGTGGGGGATCCATGCTGCAACTCTGTAGCACAGGAACCCTTTCAGTGAGGCTTAGTGACCCCTGGCAGTGTCTCTTGACTAGGCCCCAATCTCCCGGCTAAAGTTTGTGGAGCTGCAGAGGTGGACCTGTTTTAAGAAAAGCAAGAAGTTTAAGCAAAACATGTTTTTGTACCCAATGGACATCCTTGAAATCATGTAATAATTAGCAGTCCTCTGCTTCTGAAATAACTTTTGTCAGTAGGTGAACCAAACACAACTTTAAAGGAGTTTGTCAATTCTTGCATGGGGAATTCTCTACTTTATAAAGGATGAAGGGAAGAAGAGTCACCCAGTCACTATCATGCTTAGTTGAGAACCTCTAAGTCCATCCTGAAAAAGTATCTATAAATACCAGCAAATATTTGTATCCATGAAGTTTACTTCCTGATAGATTCCTGGCTTGGTGATCCGGAGTGCTTCTCATTGGCAACCACATTAGTCAATTGAAAGGACTTACACTTTTTAACAATTTCAACTATTTTAAATTGGCATCTCTAATTCTAATGTGGAACTAGCAGACTAAGTGTTTGTTCTCAGGGATCCCATGTGTGAAGAATAATGGATCTTATTCAGTATGCTTATACCCATTTTCTCTGGTACAATTAGTTTGCAGCCCACTGTCCTCTGTCATCTTTTATAACACTGAGATATGGGCAGGTTTGGGGCCAGATCTTACCTTCTGTCTAATCAGAAAGTGTGGGATCTCCTGGGTCTAGGGCAATCAGGGACATAAGGGGCCCAATTTTTAAGGCCACCCACTGGTCTTGTTGACCTCTGGGATGCAGTTTAGACCTTGATTCTATGATCAGATGGTCTCTCTCGCTATAAATAGCCCCACATTTATGAGGAGTAGCAAAGGCACACCAACTATCTGTGTCTCTTGTCTTTCCTCAGTTCTAATGCCAATGTCAGAGCTGCCAGTTCAATTTTGTGGGCTGAGATTCCTGCCAGGAGTGGCTCTGCCCATATACTCTCGGTGTTTGTGAACACTGCTGCTCCAGCATACCTCTGTCCATCCTGAATGAGGCTGTTGCCACTGGAGAACCATGTTACCACTGCATTCATCTGAGCAGTCATGCAGAGGCCCTTTGTTTGCTGGGAAACAATAAAAAATCGTCAGCTTGATCAGACCTCCTGATTTGCTGTCTTTTCTTTGAGTCTTTTGTCCCTCCATTCTCTTCCAGGTGATTCCCCTGTCCCTGTCAACTGTCCTGTGGGTAAGGACAATCACTTATGGTCTTCTGGTTTGGTATTGGCTGCCAACAGGATCTTTGCCAGGTTTTGAGTCTGTTGCTTCTATCCTCTCTTCTGCTTCTCTGTATTCTCTCTTCTATTAATACTCTCCCTGACACTGTCACTAAGTCCCTGAGACTCCTTTCTTGTAAACTCTCAGACCTCTGGAGCTTTATCTTAATATCTGATGCTGCCTGATTAATTAAAGCTAGAGCAACTTATGCCTTTGCACCTGGTGACTCAGGGTCCATGGGGGTGTGTTGTCAAATTGTCTCCAAGACCCTCTCTAAAAATGTGGCTGGACTTTCATTTTCTCCTTATCTAATGCATATACTCTAGTGAAATTTGTGGGCCATCTTGCAGTCACATTGAGACTTGCCAGCAGAAACTGATGGTAGAAAAACAGTCTCTTCTTAGATTCAGAGGGGTTAAAATCCCAGTCTGGGCAAGTTAAGGGGAAGCAAGCATCAATAGTAGCTTGAGTACTAGCAGGCTATCCTGTAGGGCCAGGAACCTGCTTCCTATCTTCTGTTTGGATCTTTCCCTCTTCTCTGTAGTAAAGAGGACTTATGAAATTGTTGGCCATCATTCCAAGTGGGCTGGTGAGTGAAGAGGACTGTCTGTAAGAGATTGATTAGGGGCGTGGTGGTGGTGGCACACGCCTTTAGTCCCAGCACTTGGGAGGCAGAGGCAGGCAGATTTCTGAGTTCGAGGCCAGCGTGGTCTACAAAGTGAGTTCCAGGACAGCCAAGGCTACACAGAGAAACCCTGTCTTGAAACACCAAAAGAGAGAGAGAGAGAGAGAGAGAGAGAGAGAGAGAGAGAGAGAGAGATTAGATCTCTAGGATTGTCTGAAACCAGAGAATTCTCTGTGCTCCAACTATAAAGATCACTGTTCACAAAGTGCCAGTTGTGATAGGGTTGATTCCCTTGGTCATTGACTGACCCTGCTATGCCCAAGTGCAGGACTACAGACTGTGGCTCAGGGGACATTCCCCATCTTCTCTAGGTCCCTGCAGCAATCCCCCCTCCCACTGCCTGTAATGGTGCTGCCTGATGATCAGTTGCCAGTGGCAGCTACTGTTCTACCTGAGGGGTTACAGTAACATTTTCCTATATCCCTCTGGGAGAAACAGGTAGAGGGGTGGTAAAGAGGGAGATGAATGATCTAGTCTCTCTTCCTTCATATCCTTGGTCTTCTTCATAGTCAAGACAAGAACTTCTGCTTGTTGTCTGGGGAGAAAAGATTTAAGCCAAGAAGGGGGGTTATGTAGGACATCTCAACAAACTACCACATAAGTTATTTGACCTGGGTGCTGAGAGCCCCTTAGTCCAGAGAGGGTAGTGGTGGGGACACAGAGATTTTCTGACTCTCTATCAGATTTCTCTGATTCTGAAATGCTGATGATAAATTGAAAAAAAAAAATCCTAAACCGTTCTTTCTCTTTCCTAGGGTAAAAAGCTGTTGGCTTAGGCAACTGACACCTGTAATTTTACATCAGGGATTAAGTAATGTGGCCTTTGTTCTATCTCAGCAGAAACTGGGCAGCTCTAACTTTCAGCTTCTCAGTGAGAAGTCACAGGAGGAAAAAGGAAAACCGAGAAAAGTGATTACAGTGTTTATTACTAAGTTGTAAAAAGTTTCCTATGAAAGCTGTCTAAGGGGGAAAGCAGAGACATTCTAAGTGGGGAAAGAAAAAAGTTTGACTAAAGGAAAATTTTTTTTTTAGGCAAGGGGAAAAGGAAATTTTTCTCTTCTCTTTGTTCTCAATACATATACATCTTTCAGAATATATGATCAAATATTACAAAGTTGATCACAAGTTCACACAAAAAAATCAATCATAAATTGAAATAGAAGTTTACAACAAAGAATGTTTATATGCACATCCATTAGGAGTAATTATCTGGCTTAACATCCATTACCTGTCACAAGCCCAAGGTTCACTGAAGGTTTAAAACCATAACTAAGTTATTAGTGAAGTTTTGTATAGATAAACCCAGTCAATATTTTGTCTTCTATCCTAGCAACCATAATAAACCATTAGATCTCCTTTTAGGACCTTTGGTTAATTGCTTTACAACCTCTTGGAATGTGCTCTGAGTAGGAGAAAGTCTGGTTAAGATTTAAGATTAATTAACTATTGACACTTAAGAGACTGGCAGAGTTCTCATTGCAGATTTGACTATCAGAAAAAGACCTAATAGCAGTTCCTAATACAAAAGTCCCTTTTAAGTCTCTATAAAAGAGCATAATAATCACAGGTATCATTTTAGACATTCTTATAGGGTCATCATTAAGACTTAAGAAGTCATCTATTTGTCTATATAGCCTCACTAAAAGACAATACATCTTTGTGGATCTGCAGAGATATTCTCCAAAGTGGTGTGTTATTAATTAGTGAATGTTATATATGTTTAATAATAGCAATAAAAGCATATTAATAGCAGTAATCTATCCTAAAATGAATCCCTTACAGCCATGTGTAATAAGACCAAACACTTCAGATCATAATATAATCTGAAGCAGGCCATCGTGGGAAGATAACCTGCAAGTGGTCAAATTGTCGCATTATGGCTCCTGACACCTGGAGACCTGGGTGATCAAACATGGGCTTGAAAATGACTTTTTCAATACCTTGAACCAATTTCAAATCAAGGAACTCTTCTTGGGGCAAGTTGGTGTTGAAAGTGGGCCTTTCAGACATGCAGAATGTGGTTAGTTTGTCTTTCTGAATGATGATCAAGAGATTCTCCCCCACCTCATTTAACATCCTTAAAATGACTGAGAAGCAACACCAAAGGGGTTGAAGGTGTCTGTCTGTCAAAGTCACCTTATAACAACAACAAAAACACAAATACAAGGCAGAGAGACACAAACTTAACTTTCTACTGAGCACAGACAAGTAATAATCATGAAAAAGACCTCGCTATAACACCAAAACACAAAGTCAACCTTCTCTATCAGGAAGAAGTGAGAAATCACAGAAAGTGGTGCACACCCACAAGAAAAGAACAACATTGATGGGTGTCTCTCAGCCCCCTGAGCACAGGCCCACCCCAGACTGAAAATCAGGACATCTCCTGGCCCAACCATAGCCACAGCTCCTAGACACATCTGTCCTAATCAAAAACCAGCAAGGGAAACCAATTCCAGGCCTTGTTCCCAGAAGGATGTCATCATTTAGAATCAGTGAACAGGAAAAGGCACAACCAGAAATAAAAACCAACCAAAATCAGAAAAAAGTACAGCCTGCAATAACAAGAACCAACCAGGAGGTGGCACACACAGAAGACTATGTGGTTGCTATCCCACAAGATCTATGAACAGAGACAGCCAGTAACAAAAACAACAACCAGAAAATGATACAGTAACAAGAAGAACCAGAACAAGAAGGTCACACACACATGACAAGCCTCAATACTGCACAAATGTTAGCTCAGACCTGGAAAAATCACCATAGCAACATAAGTCACTTATCTTTACACAAGTTTTCATTATGCTTTGTAGATCTCACAAAAAGGTTCTAACGTTCAGACAAATTAGCCTCCACACAAATAACAAGACCTCAACTGCTCAGACTGCATAGAAAACTTCTGACACTCCAATTCCTCAGCAAGGCTTAAACCTAGAGGAATTACCATGGCAACTGAAGCCATCAAGTTCTACCCAAATAAATCATCTGAGCATGGCTGGAAGAGTCACCACATTTACTTCTACACAATCTTGCTTCCATTCCACTCTGCAGATGTCACACAGACAGCTCAGACCAATTCAGTGCTCAGACAGCCAAGAAGCAAGAAGTTTAACACAGTGTTACAAACATAAAAACACAAATACCTAGACTAGTTTTGCTGGCATCAAGATTCTCCAAATCGATATTCCTGTGAGCATTGAATTTACAGACCAACACACCAAAATGTAGTAACAGGGAAATGTTAGTGACCTCAACAAAAAAGGAGAAAGAAACCAATCTAATGCAAACTCGCAGCAGGTATTTTATTATATTTGTGCTAGCTTGGGTACCCCCAATGCACCACCATCATGCAGGATGGTTTTGGTAAGGGGGTCAGGGGGCTGAATATCTATCAAGGTAAGGCTTTATATTATGCAGCATTCTGGAAATTCATGTGCAAGCATTTAATTAGAAAGCTACTGTGACTTTTAAGATACTCTGAGTCATATCATAATATTAATTTCTGCTCCCCTCTCCATTGATGGTGTATAGGAAAGGGGTGGGCTTGAAACCTTGGGGCACAGATTTATTGGCAGAATAACCCTGAGGCACTGGTCTTATTGTTGATGGTGTTACTGGAGCTAGCTTCAGGATTCATTCGGGGCAACTTGGAAACTAATGCTAGGTACCAGCATGTTATTTTACTTGAACTTATTCAAGTAAAGTTTAAGTTAGTTACTTAGGTCAGGTTCTATAAAATGGAGTCTGAACTTAAGAAATTTGGTCTCTCATCTGAAGAATGGTTCTCCACCTATGGCTCTCAACCTTCTGAGGTTTTGTATGACTCTTGTCAGGTGATCTCCTATCAGATATCCTGCATAGCAGATATTTATATTACTATAATAACAGTAGCAAAATTATGATATAGCAATAAAAATACTTTTATGTCTGGGGAATGTGTGTGTCACCAAAAATGAGGAACGGTACTAATGGGTCCCAGCATTAGGACGGATGAGAACCACTGCCTTAACAGGACTTACTAAGTTAACAGCATTCATATGACTTTTAGTCACCTGTGGATCCAAGTGCAGACACTGACACACTCTTCTCTCCAAGGTCTTGCATGCCTACCAGGTGTATGAACTGACAAAGGCATACTAACAGGCACATAAACAAATACATATACGGTGATATTTTTAAAGAAATGAGGAAATGAGAAGTTATAAGCTTTTGACATGGACAGGAATGGTGGCTGTTGTTGCTTATCAGCTTGTCTCCCTGTGGCATTGACAAACACAAAATGGATCTGGTACACCTGTGAAGGATTTTTTCATAATTGAATCATATGAAGTGGTAAAAACCCTCCCTTAATCCAGTTCTTTGGAGGTGGAGCTATCTTGGCATAAGTAATCCAGCCGTTGGCAGATGAAAAAAAGTCACCCAGAAATTCCAGGTTATCCTCAGCTAAACTGTATGTTTTAGGTCAACTGGGTTGATTACATGACATACTTTCAGCAAAAGAAATACTGAAAATATTTTCAAAGTCCTAAAAGTAGAGTGGAACATAATTAGGAAAACAAACAGAGCCAGCAAAGAGGACAGGGCAACGGGGCATGCGGAATACCAAGGTCTATCTTACAAATGTCTGAGAATATCATCAGGAAACTTAAAGAGAAGAGAACAAATGTAGGGGAGGCCTTTGGGAGATATTTTCCAAAGCCCTTACTCAGCAGGGCAGGCAGAACCATCACAGGACTGTCTTCCTGTCACTGAACATAATTTGCCAATGGATGCCAAAATATTCCTGTAGTAATTGTATTGATCTAACATTTAAATGGTTAGAAAACTCAATGAAGATGCAAATGAAAACTGTGGTAAACTCACACATAATAGCTCAGGGCTACAGAGCAAGTACACCAGTCACCAGACTGACTTGGCCTAGGACTCTTAAATATAGTCAATGGATGAATGAATGAATGAATGAATGAATGAATGAATAGTAGACATAGCAAAAGAAAAGGCTGTGCTGTGTCCCTGAGCTGTAGAGTTTGTCTAGTATGTGTAAGGATGAGCTCTAACAGGGGAGTGAAGGGAGAGAGGAGAGAGAGAACCTAGAAAACGGTTTCAAGTCTCAGATACATATAAATATTACAAATGCTGGAAAATGTCACTTAGAAATCAAGCAGATCTAGCCTTATTGGTTTCAACACAAAGGATTTAATTCTGAAAGTTTTTCCCATTTGGGATGGCCTGTGTGGATGAACTAATTTTCTCAAACATAATTCAATCAAGCCAGGCTAGCCTTGAAGTCACTGTGTATCCAGTGGCCTAGTTGTCACTATGCAGGCTGGCCTTGAACTATTAATGGTGCTGTTATTGTCTCCCAAATTCTGGGATTGTGGATGTTCTAAACTATTCACAGGAATACTTTTTTGATGTTTCTGGCAATCAAATCCATTGACCTCCAACCTTCTAGGAAAATACTCAATCACCCATGTATTTTCCCAGACCAATTATCTACTTCAGGATAATACAAATTTGAGGACGATTTTCTAATGGAGAAATAGTCACATAAAAATAACCTAAGTCCCGGGCACTGGTGGCACACGCCTTTAATCCCAGAACTTGGGAGGCAGAGGCAGGCAGATTTCTGAGTTTGAGTCCAGCCTGGTCTACAGAGTGAGTTCCAGGAGAGTCAGGACTTCACAGAGAAACCCTGTCCCAAAAAATCCAAATAAATAAATAAATAAATAAATAGTTGCTGACTTTAAATACCAAGCTTGACCTCCAAGGAACAACAGAAGTTTCGTTTTGATAATTTCCATTTATATTTTATTTTATGAATAAAGAGAATTTCTTGGTGGGGATGGAACAAAGAGGTCACAAAAACCTGACTCAGGTGGGAAAATAATGATGCCACAAATAAAGGCAATGCAAACCAAAGGGACCTCCAAGGACTCCAAGGTTCTTTCTCTAAACCACCAGAACAGCCAAAATTCCCCTGCCACACCATCCTGTGTGTCTCCAGAAATACACAACCACACACACACACACACACACACACACACACACACACACACACACACACAGGTTTCTAAATGGGAGTGGGACAAAGAGTTCATGAGAAAAGGGCAGAGGGTGGGGAAATATTTTGTGTGTGTGATGCCACACATAAAGGAAGTGTAAACCATACGTATATTCAAGGGCTGATATCCTTCTTTTGAACCCGAGAAAGCCCAAAACACCTTCCCCCTACCAACACCTCTCCCTCTTCCCCTCGCCCAGCATATCTGGTCATTAGGCCCCGCCTTTCCTGGGCGGAGCTTCCTTAGAAGCCAGACATATATAAAGAACTCAAATCCTCTCCCAGCCAACACTTCTGATCAGCTAGTCCTTCTGATCACACCTGCTCTCTCCCAGAGAGGCCAGAGTCTCTTGGAAAAACAACAGTTGTACCTGTAAGAAGTACAGCTCTCAGGACCAGCACTTGCATCACACCATTTTGGGCATGAACTACCAACTGCCCACATCACTCAACATGGTGGAAATGAAGCCTTGCAGCACCAGCGCTGACCCTGGACCCAATCCTGCCATGCGCCCTCAACTACACCTAGACCAGCCTGCTCAACACAACCTGGAAGGGCCTATGGAGACTACCAGCGACGGGCTCACCTCAGTGGTATTCCTGGCCTCTGGCTCTGCCCTGCAGCTGCCCTTGGATGACTTTGACCTGCATGTTGAGCCCCAGCCCACCAAGGTCCTGCAAGTGTCGCTCCCAGGACACACCATCCTCGTGGTTCCCGAGGGCCTCCAGGACTCTATTTGGCCAGGACAGCCTGAGTTCTCCCCCACCTGCCCGCTTGTGTCCCCTCTCTTGGACATGCCCCGGGACCTCATAGTCATCCAGCCAGAATCCTTGAGTGCTTCGGTAAGAGACAGCGAGGGCTTGGAATACGCCTCTCCCTCAGGGATGCCATGGATGAACGCTCCAGATGGCCTGGACCCAGAACTTGATCTCTCATCTTCTTCACTAGATGGCTCGAGTCCTTCAGCCTCTCCTGGTGCAGAAAGTTATGCTCCGTGGTCCACCTGGAGTCTCCAAGGCAGTATGCTGGATCCGCTTCCAGACTCACCACTGCAGCCTCTCCCTCCATCTCCTCCTCCCAGTCCCCAAGAGCAGCACCCTCTGAGTCCCGTGAGACCTACTCGCCCTCCATACAGGGCTAGGAGACGCCTCCTCTTCTAGGAAAAATGGACTGCTCCAGCAATACACAGCGACATGGACAACTACCTGGATTCCCACAGCTCCTGTGAATACCCAACAACCTAATGCTGAGCCTGTGTGCACACAGTGCTTTCTGCTGCACACTAGAGACAGGAGATAAAGACCTCAAGAAGAGTGGAGCCACTACATCACACCTTGGAAGTTTAAAAAAAATCTGCCTTTGAAAACCAGAATTGTCAAACTTCAGGTTTCATCTCAAAACCTTCCATTTTCACCTGATGTGCATTGGTGGATCCCGGTAAGCACCCTGCGAGCCTCCCCTGTTTCCTGGAAACAACAAACCACTGGGTTTGCTGCCAGTGTCTGTCTGTGACTGAGAGAAAACTTGTCCTAGTCGGTTCAAGCTGCTCTCCTCAGAAACTGACAATACCATAGGAGGAGAAGAAGATGGTCCAGCCCTGAATGGATGATGCCTCTTCACTTCTTCTCATCCATCCCTTCGTCTGCTGAAGTGGTCTTCACCTGTCAGTCTCCTGAGAGTGAGACTTGATGCAGATTGTCACCAGCTGCTTTCAGCGTGCACTGGATGGACCTCTCTTTTTGACTGAAGTTCTCACAGCGACTTTAGCATTAGACTCATGGGAAGTGTTTGGGTTACTGTTCCAAATTCTTTTATACTTTTAATTTAGCAATAAATTGTTTCTCCTGTAAACTGAGCTTATTTGAAATGTTCAGACATTATAGAATTTTCATCATTATGTATGGAAATAAAATATTACTTGTAAAGTTTAAGGCTGTGTGATAATTTGTTTTCTGAAAGTTTTTATCTTTAAGCCACCATGTGGGAATAGCTCACAGGTGCACATGATCACAACATGAAAATAACACAGAAGCACCAAGGTCTGTCGGCTGATGATGAAGTTGACACTTGGGAAGCTGAAAGAATGGGTTGGTCCTGCCAGTGGTGGCACACACCCTTAGTCCCAGGGCTGAGGAAGTAGAGGCAGGCAGATCTCTGAGTTCTACGCCAGCCTGGACTCCAGATTTAGTTCCAGAACAACCAAGGGTCTGAATAAAGAAACTAAAGAGAACAGGAGAATGTAAAGGGTTCTTTGGAAAGTCAGTTGTGTTAGATGGTGTTTAGCTAAGTCAGACTCATGAAGGAACTTTTCCCTGAAGCAGACAGAGAAGAAAGGATGTTGTGCTAAAGCAAGCAGAAGAAAGAGCACATGATAAAGGATTCTTCATTAACTGCAAGCAGGTATTGGTCCCCCTTACACTGTGTAGTTGAGCTCAGTTTGTCATCACTCCATAGAGAGAAATGCACAAAAATACTTCTGGTGCTGTGCTGCAGTTTCTTGCCACTTCTACAGACTCGGGATGATTGGCAGAGTGAGGTCAGCTGAGACACACTCACCTGCTGAGGGAAGACACATGCTGAGGCAAGGAAGACTTGTGCTTAAGACAAAACCTGTGGAGGACACCAGATGTTTGGAGGGACTGTAAAAAGGACTAGACAGACAGACAAAGAGGCTGAGCTTGGCTTGCTTGCATAGCAAAACACTTGTTGGTCTCTCCTCTTCCCTGATCTTTGCTCTGCCATGAGAGGCACAGCTCCTGATATCCCTGCTCATCCAAATCCTTCCTGCCTGACTGTCCCTGCTAGGTTCTGCCTGCTGCTGCTCTCCCGTATCTACCAAGCTGGATTGGTGGTATATCTGTTCAGTCATTGCCAGTGGAATCTGTTCAGTCATTGCCAGTGGATCTTGCTGCTACTGCCGACCTGTGAATCAAGCTGCTGCTACTGACCAGTGAACTTAACTGCCAATTTCCGTACAACACAGATGGCAGTTGCTCCAAAGAACCATTTCTAAACAGGTCCACTTCCCCAGTATCCTGTCTTTTTCGCTACCTCTGGTGGGAGCTGGGCTAAAAGGGAGGTTAAAGCATTTCAGAACCACCATTAAAATAAACACCGAAACAGTTAAAGGTAGAGAGAAAGAGACAGAGAGGTAAGAATGGATTGGTATTTCTCTGTTCCTTCCTCTCCTTTTCCTTTTACAAAATTTAAACCAACCGTCTCATAATCCTTCTATAGCAAAACAACAAAACCTAGGAGACTATGTAATGTTGGAAATAATGGCATTCAGTAGGAAAGGTTAAAATCGTCAAGTGAGTGTGATAGGACAATTGATTGGTTCTGCATATGAAAAAAACTGACCTGCAGAATGTGGTTAATTTATCTTTCTTAATAATGAGCCAGAGATTCTCCCCTCATTCCTTTAAAATCCTTAAAGTGACTAAGAAGCAAGTCCAAAGGGATTGAAGGTGCCTGCCCCATGTTAATACACCTGTCAAAGTCACTTTGTAAAAACAACAACAACAACAAAAACCGCAAATATAATACAGAGAAACACAAATGTAACCTTCCCTCTCTACCCAGTAGAGACAAGAAAGTAATTCTCATGAAAAAGACCTCTCTAAACTCCCAAAATGCAAATGAACCTTCTCTTTCTATCAGGCAGAAATGAGAAATAACCAGAAACTGGTGCACAACCACAAAAAAAGAAACATATTGGTGGGCAACTCTCAGCTCCCCTGAGCACAGGCCCACCCCAGACTGAAAATCAGGGCATCTCCCGGCCCAACCACAGCCACAGCTCCTAGACACATCTGTCCTAACCAAAAACAGGCCAGGGAAACCAATTCCAGGCCTTGTTACCAGAAGGATGGGATCACTTAGAATCAGTGAAAAGTACCCGGGCATGGTGGCGCATGCCTTTAATCCCAGCACTCAGGAGGCAGAGGCAGGTGGATTTCTGAGTTCAAGGCCAGCCTGGTCTACAGAGTGAGTTCCAGGACAGCCAAGGCTACACAAAGAAACCCTGTCTCGGAAAAAAAAAATAAA
>NC_034599.1:92260662-92262764 GCF_900095145.1 Mus pahari
TTTTTTTTTTTTTTTTTTTTTTGGCTATTTTCTTTAAAAACATTTCAAATGTTATCCCCTTTTCCAGTTCCCCATACCCCCCCAAAACAATCCCATCCTCCTCCCCCTGCTTTTATGAGGGTGTTTCCCCACCCACCCACCCACTCCCAACTCCCCACCCTCCCATTCCCCTACACTGGGGCATCGAGCCTTCACAGGACTGAGGACTTCTCCCATTGATGCCTAACAAGGCTATCCTCTGCTACATATGAAGCTGGAGTCATGGGTCTCTCCATGTGTACTCTTTGGTTGGTGATTTAGTCCCTGGGAGATCTGGGTGGGGGGGTCTCATTGGTTGATATTGTTGTTCTTCCTTTGGGGTTGCTAACCCCTTTAGCTCCTTCAGTCCTTTCTCTAACTCCTCCATTGGGGACCCACTGCTCAGTCCAATGGTTGGCTAAGAGAGCATCCACTTCTGTATTTGTCAGGGTCTGGCAGAGCCTCTTTGGAGAAAGCTATATCAGGTTCCTGTCGGCATGCACTTCTTGGCATCCACAATAGTGTCTGCATTTGGTGACTGTATATGGGATGGATCCCTAGGTGGGGAAGTCTTTGGATGGCCTTTCCTTCAGTCTCTGCTCCACATTTGTCTTTGTATTTGCTCCCAAGAGTATTTTGTTTTCCCTTCTAAGAAGAAACAGAACATCCACATTTTGGTCTTCCTTCTTGATCTTCATGTGGTCTATAAATTGTATCTTGGATATTTGAAGCTTTTGGGCTAATATCCACTTATCAGTGAGTGCATAGCTTGTGTGTTCTTCTGTGATTGGGTTACCTTACTCAGGATATTTTCTAGTTCCATCCATTTGACAAAGAATTTCATGAAGTCATTTTTTTAATAGCTGAGTAGTACTCCACTGTAAATGTTCCACATTTTCTGTATCCATACCACTGTTGAGAGACATCTGGGTTCTTTCCAGCTTACTATAAATAAGGCTGCTATGAACATAGTGGGGCACGTGTCCTTGTTACATGTTGGAGCATCTTTTGGGTATATGCCCAGGAGTGGTGTAGCTGAGTCCACTATGTTCATGGCAGCCTTATTTATAGTAGTCACCTGAGTTTTTTATCTTAGCCATTCTGACTAGTGTTGGGTGGAAACTCAGAGTTGTTTTGATTTTCATTTCCCTGATGACTAAGGATGTTGAACATTTCTTTAGGTGCTTCTTAGCCATTTGATATTCTTCAGTTGAGAATTCTTTGTTTACCTCTGTACCCCATTTTTAATATGGTTATTTGATTCTCTAAAGCCTAACTTCTTAAGTTCTTTGTATATATTGGATATTAGCCTTCTATTGGATATAGGACTGGTAAAGATCTTTTCCCAATCTGTTGGTTGCTATTTTGTCCTATTGATAGTGCTCTTTGCCTTACAGAAGCTTTGCAATTTTTATGAGGTCCCATTTGTCTATTGTTGATCTCAGAGAAGCCATTGGTGTTCTGTTCAGGAATTTTTCCTCTGTGCCATGTATTTGAGGCTTTTCCCTTTTTTCTCTTCCATTAGTTTCAGTGTATCTGGTTTCATGTAGAGGTCCTTGAGCCACTTGGACTTGAGCATTGTACAAGAAGATAAGAATAGATCGATTTACATTCCTCTACATGCTGACTGCCAGTTGAACCAGCACCATTTGTTGAAAATGCTGTCTTTTCCCCACTGGATGGTTTTAGCTCTTTTGACAAAGATCAAGTGACTGTATGGGTTCATTTCTGGGTCTTCAGTTCTATTCCATTAATCTTCCTGCCTGTCTCTGTACCAATACCCTACAGTTTTTAATCACTATTGCTTTGTAATACATCTTGAGGTCAGGAATGGTGATTCCCCCAGAAGTTCTTTTTATTGTTGAGAATAGTTTTCACTATCCTGTAGTTTTTGTTATTACAAATAAATTTGCAAATTGCTCTTTCCAATTCTATAAAGAATTGAATTGGACAATATGAACTAACCAGTACCCCCTGAGCTCGAATCTCTAGCTGCATATGTAGCAGAAGATGGCCTAATCAGCCATCATTGGGAAGAGAGGCCCCTTGGTCTTGTAAACTTTATATGACCCAGCACAGGGGAA
>NC_034599.1:92263559-92269657 GCF_900095145.1 Mus pahari
AGAGACTATCCGTAAGTTCTGTGACTCTAGAGAACCCTAACTAATACAGTTAGAGTCACACCAAGGTATTTTATATTGCTTGTGACTATAGTGAAGGAATCATTTCCCTAATTTCATTCTCATCCTGTTTGTTCTTTGAGTAGAGGATGGCTGCTGATTTGTTTGAGTTAATTTCATATACAGCCACTTTGCTGAAGTTGTTTATCAGATTTAGGAGCTCTCGGGGAATACATATGCAAGAATTTAATTGGAAAGCTACTGGAGCCTTTAACATAATTGGCTGGTGGTGGGAGTCATATATCTTGACTTCTGCTTCCCTATGTATTGGTGATAGGTAGGCAGGGAATAGGTTATAACCTAGGGTGCAGGTTATAACCTGGAATAACCTGGTCTTGTTGAAAGTGTAACCTGGAAACCCTAGTCTTATTGGGGATTCGCCTAGAGGCAGGAACAGGCTCAGGTTTTGTTGGGGGCAACTTAAAAACTAATGCTAGGACCAGCCTGTTAGTTTATTTGAGTTCAAACTTAGGTCAGGTTTTATAAAATGGGGTCTGAACTTAAAATATTTGACCTCTCATCAGAAGAATGGTTTTCCACCTATGGCTCTCAACACTTCTGAGGGTTTCTATGACTCTTGCCAGTTGATTCCTATCAGACATCCTGCATATCAGATATTTGCTTTATTATAACAGTAGCAAAATTACATTAAGAAGTAGCAATGAAAATGCTTTTATGTCTGAGGAGGATGGGGGTCATCACAACATGAGGAACTGTATTAAGGGGTCCCAGGATCAGGCAGGTGAGAACAACTGCCTTAAAAGGACTTTTGCAGCATTCACAAGACTCTTAGCCACCTGTGACTCCAAGTCCAGACCATCTGATCCCCTCTTCTCTCCAAGTTCTTGCATGCCTGTGGGGCCTATGAACTAACAAAAGCATACTAACAGGTACATAAACAAATAAATATATGGGTTTTAAAAAATGAGAAAATGAGAAGTTAAATTTTTTTTGACACAGGGAGCACCTGGTTGGTAGCTGTTGTGGGTTATCAGCTTGTCTCCATGTGGGATTGACAAACACCCAGGAGTATAGTCCACCTGTGAGGGATTTTTCTTGAATGAATTGTTTGAAATGGGAAAACCTACCCTGAATCCAGTTCTTTGGAGGTGGAAATATCTTGCACAAGTAATCCAGCCCTTGGGAGGTGGAGAGAAGTCACCAGAAGTTTGAGGCTAACCTCAGCTATACAGTTTTTTAGGTGAATCAGGTTGGTTACATGGCACTCTGTCTTAAAAAAAAAAAAAGAAAGAAAGAAAGAAAGAAAGAAAGAAAGAAAGAAAGAAAGAAAGAAAGAAAGAAATGCTAAATGTATTTTTTTATAAATACTAGGAATTTATTTTATTTATTTATTTATTTATTTATTTATTTATTTATTATATGCAAGTACAATGTAGCTGTCCTCAGACATCCCAGAAGAGGGAGTCAAATCTTGTTAAGGATGGTTGTGAGCCACCATGTGGTTGCTGGGATTTGAACTCTGCACCTTTGGAAGAGCAGTTGGGTGCTCTTACCCGCTGAGCCATCTCCCCAGCCCGCTAAATGTATTTTTAAAGTCATAAAATTACAGTGGCACATAATTAGGAAAATGAACAAAGCCAATAAAGAGGACAGGGCAATGGGTCACGAGTCATGCCAACGTCTATCTTACATATGTCGGAGAATGGCATCACAAAACTGAAGGCAAAATGAACATATTTGGGGAGGCCTTTGGGAGACATTTTCCAAAATGCTTACTCAGCATGGCAGAGAGAATCGTGACAGGACTATCTTCCTGTCACTTAACCTTTATCATCATTGGATATCAATATATTCTCGTAGTAACTGCATTGATCTAACATTGAAGTGGTTACTCAGTGGAGATGCAAATGAAAGTGTGGTAAACTTACCCATCAGAGTGCATGGATACATAGCAAGTACACCACACACTACCCTGACTTAGCTGACACCTCTAAAATATAGTCAATAAATGAGAAAATAATAAACATAGCAAAAGAAGGGCCCAGGCTGTGTCCCTAAGCTGTATGATTTTTCTACTTTGTGTGAGGATGATCTCTAACAGAGGACTGAAGGGAGAGAGGAGAGAGAGTGCCTTAAAATGGTTTCAAGTCTCAGATACATGTAAGTAGAACAAATGCCCCAAAATGCCACTTAGAAATCAAGCAGATCTGAGCTTATCATTTTCAACACAAAGGATTTAATTCTGAAAGCTTTTTTCCCACCGGTAATGACTTGTGAGGATGAACTAAGTTTCTCAGACATGATTCAAGCAGTCCAGGCTAGCCTTGAGTTCACTATGTATCCAGCCTGCCCTAGTTGTCACTATGTAGCAGGCTGGCCTTGAACTCATAATCTTGCTGATCTTGTCTCCCAACTTCTGGGATTGTGGATGTTCTAAATGATTAACAGGAATACTTTTTTGATGTTTCTGGGGATCAAATCCATTGACCTCCAGCATGCTAGGATGTATTTTCCCAGATCAATTATGTACTTCAATTTAATACAAATTTGAGGTCAATTTGAGGTCAATTTTCTAATTGAAAAATAGGCACATATAAATGTCTTAGTTATTGGAGTTAAGTACCAAGCTTGATCTCCAAGGAACAATGGAAGTTTCTTTTTGGTAATTTCCATTTCAATTTTGTTTTGTGGATAAAATTTCTAAGTGGGAATGGACAAAGAGTTCATGTCAACGTGCCAGGAGGTAGAAAAATAATTTTCCTGTGTGTGATGCCACAAATAAAGGCAATGCAAACCATAGGGACACCCAGGAGCAAATTCCTTTTATAAACCGCCAAATCTCCCAACATTCCCTTGCCACACCTTACCTGCACCTCCAGAAACACACACACACACACACACGCACACACACACATACACACATACACATTTCTAGGTAGAAATGGGACAAAAAGTTCATGACAACCCAGCAGGGGTTGGGAAAATAATTTTCCTGTGTGTGATCTCAATAAAGGCAATGCACACCATAAGGACATTCAAAGGCTGATTTCCTTCTCTGAAACCCAGATATTCCCAACAATCCTCCTCCCTGCCACAGCCTCTGAGGGCCTGATTCCTGGCCCCGCCTTACCTAGGTGGAGCTTCCTTGGAAGCCAGGCATACATAAAGAACGCAGGTCCTCTCCCAGGCAACACTCCAGATGAGCTTGATAAAATCAACTCTCTCCCAGAGAGCCCACTGATTCTCCTGCAAAAGCCTGCCAGACAACAGTTGTACCTGCAAGAGGTCTGTCACCTGCATCGCACCTCTTTAGGCACCAGCCACCAAGTGCAAACATAATCACAAGATGAAGGGAGTGAGGCCCCACAGCACCAGCGCTGACCTCGGGCCCACTCCTGCCAAGCACCCTCGCCTCCAACTACAGCAGCCTGCTCAGTGGGACCTGGAACGGCCTATGCAGCCCTCGACTTGGCAAGGACTGCCTGAGATCTCGCCCACCAGCCCGCTTGGGTCCTCTCTCCTGGACATGCGCAGGGAACTTATACATAACCAGCTGGGATCCTTCAGTGCTTCGGTAAGAGACAGTGAGGGCTTGGAATACACCTCTCCCTCAGGGATGCCATGGATGAACGCTCCAGATGGCCTGGACCCAGGCCTTCATCTCTCATCTTCTTCATTAGATGGTCAAGTCCTAGATGGCTGGAGTCCTTCAGACTTTCCTGGTGCAGAAAGTTATGCTCTGTGGTCCACCTGGAGTCTCAAAGGCAGCATGCTGAAGCCTCTTCCAGACTCACCACTGCAGCCTCTCCCTCCATCTCCTCCTCCCAGTCACCAAGAGCACCGTCCTCTGAGTCCTGTAAGATCTACTCGCCCTCCATGCAAGGCCAGGAGGCGCCTCCTCTTCTAGGAAAAATGGACTGCTCCAGCAACACAGCGACATGGACAATTACCTGGACTCCCAGACCTCCCGTGGACACCCAGCAACCTAATGTTGAGCCTGTGTGCACACAGTGCTTTCTGCAGCACACTAGAGACAGGAGACAAAGACCTCAAGAAGAGTGGAGACAATACATCACACCTTGGAAGTTTAAAAAAAAAAAATCTGCCTTTGAAAACCAGAAGATGGATTGACAAACTTGTAGCTTTATCTCAAAACCTCCCATTTCCCCTCCTTGGTGATTCCCAGTAAGAACCCTGACGGCCTCTACTGTTTCTCCCAAACCAAGAAACCACTGGGTTTGCTCTGCTGCCAGTGTCTGTCCCTACTGTCTTTCCATGGCTGAATAAAGACTTATCCCGGTTGGTTCAAGCTGTTCTCCTCGGAAACTGACAATACCATACTAGGGGACCATGGTTCCAGCCTTGAATTGATGATGCTTCTTCACTTCTTCTCATCCATCCCTTCACCTGCTGATGTGGTCTTCACCTGTCAGTCTCCTGAAAATGAGACTTGATGCAGATTGTCACCAGCTGTTGCCAGCATGCAGTGGATGGACCTTTCTTTTTTACTGAAATTCCCATACTGACTTTAGCTTTAGATTCATGGAAAGTGTTTGGGTTACTGTTCTTCCAAATTGTTTTATATTTTTAACTTAGTAAATGTTTTTTCTCCAGTAAACTTGTATGAAATGTTCAGTCATTGTTAAATGTGCCTCATTGTGTATGGAAATAAAATGTTAACCTGTAAAGTTTAAGCCTATGCCATAATTTTGTTTTCTTTTTTTTTTTTTAAAGCTTTATTTTTTTAAAGATTTATTTATTTATTGTATGTAAGTACACTGTAGCTGTCTTCAGACACTCCAGAAGAGGGTGTCAGATCTTGCTACGGATGGTTGTGAGCCACCATGTGGTTGCTGGGATTTGAACTCTGGACCTTTGGAAGAGCAGTCGGGCGCTCTTACCCACTGAGCCATCTCACCAGCCCATAATTTTGTTTTCTTGAAGCTTTAAGACACCATGGGGAACAGCTTACAGGTGCACATAATCACAAAATGAAAATAACACAGGAGCAACTGGGACTACAAAAACCCTGTCTTAGAGAGAGAGAGAGAGAGAGAGAGAGAGAGAGAGAGAGAGAGAGAGAGAGGAAACCTAAGATTTATTTGGAAAGTCAGTTGCGTTGGATAGAATTTTTTGTAACACAGACTCATGAAGAAACTTTTTCCAGAAGCAGACAGAGGAGAAAAGATGTTCTGCTGAAGCAAGCAGGTGGAAGGACATGTGATGAAGGATTCTTCACTAACTACAAGCATGTATTGGTCTGCCTTACACACTGCATAGTTGAGCTAAATTTGTCAGTACTCCAAAGAAAGAAACGGACCAAAATACTTCTGGTGGTGTGCTGCAGTGTCTTGCCACTTCCACAGACTCAGGCTGATTGACAGCGTGAGGTCAGCTGAGACAGATTCACCTGCTGAGGCAAGGCAAGGCAAGGCCACCGGAGAACAAGTGATGTTTGGAGGGAGTGTAAAGGGGACTCACTAACAGGGGAAAAGGCTGTTGTTCTTGGCTTGCTTACATAGCGAAACACTTGTTGGTCTCTCCTCTTCCCTGATCTTTGCTCTGTCATGAGAGGCACAGCTCCTGACATCTGTTTGTCAGAATCCCTCCTGCCTGGACATTCCTGTTAGGTCCTGCCACCCAATACTGTCCTGTCTCTACTAAACCGGAACAATGTTATATCTGAGAAGTGTTTGCAAATAGATCAAGCTGCTGCTGCCAACCTGTGAACTCAACTGCCAATTTCCAGACAACACAGATGGCAGTTGCTCCAAATAACCACTTCTAAAGAGGTCACTTCCCCAGTGTCCTGACTTTTCTACTACCTCTGGCTGGTGGTGGTGAAAAGTGTAGTTAAAGCATTGAAGAACCATCATTAAAATAGGTATTGAAATAATTAAAGTTAGAGAGAAAGACATAGAAAGAGAAAATGAATTGGTATTTCTCTTTTCCTTCCTCTGCCTCCCCTTTTACCAAATTCACACCAACCTCCTCGTAATCCTACTATAGGGAAACACAGCAAAAAAAAAAAAAAAAAAAAAAAAAAAAAAAAAAAAAAAAAAAAAAAAAAAAAAAAAAAA
>NC_034599.1:92270136-92276362 GCF_900095145.1 Mus pahari
GTCCGATGGTGGGCGGTCCAGGTGACGGTGGGCGGTGACAGTGGGCGGTTCGAGGACGCTGTGTTCCGGCTGGTCTGGTGCGCTTCGGATGCGTGACTCCGGCGTGCCTGTAAAAGGCTTATTTGCTCTGGTTGAGGTAGTATTTAACTGTAATTTCAGGGCAATGCAGAATGAGCAGAAGATAAAACACAGTCTCAACTACAGAGCAAGTTCAAGGTCAGCCTGGGTTCCATGGGACCATGGGGGAAAAGGAGGGAAAAACAAAAACAGGAGGCACCATTTATACCAGCAGATGGACGATTGCTTAGAAATCCAGCTCACTAAGTGCAGTAAGACAGAAGAACCTTTACAACATTAAGACCTACACACACCGGGCTGGAGAGATGGTTCAGCGGTTAAGAGCACTGACTGCTCTTCCAAAGGTCCTGAGTTCAATTCCCAGCAACCACATGGTGGCTCACAACCATCTATAATAGGATCCAGTGCCCTCTTCTGGTGTGTCTACAGTGTACTCATACAAATAAAATAAATAAATCTTAAAAAAGAAAAAAAAAAGACCTACACACACCGTATTAGGACAGGTACTTAAGAGGCTGTCAGTGGGGTTGGAGAGATGGCTCGGAGGTTAAGAACGCTGAATGTTCTTCCAGAGTTCCTGAGTTCAATTCATAGGAATTTCATGGTGACTCATAACCATCTATAGCCCTCTTCTGGTGTGTCTGAAGACAGCTTCAGTGTGCACACATATAAATAATAAAAAGAATAAATGATATAATAATAAATAATAAAAAGAATAAATGATATAATAATAAATAATAAAAAGAATAAATGATATAATAATAAATAATAAAAGGAATAAATAATATAATAATAAATAATAAAAAGAATAAATGAAAAACAAAGGAATAAGCTTTACAGGGCAGTGGGAAGGCAGAGGCAGGCATATCTCTGTTGAATCCTGTCTGGTCCAGAGATCAAATTCCAGGACAGGCAGAGCTACACAAAGAAACCCTGCTTCAGAAACAAACAAACGAACAAATGAACGAACAAGCAGAAAATCCGCGTAAGTGGGAAATGTGGGCCAGGCAGGCTGTCGGGGGCCATTTGTCCCCAGCACTTGAGGGGAAGAAGGGGGTGATTTCTGTGTGGTCAAGCTCGCACTCCGACAAATATCAACAGTCCCACTTCTTACTTTTAAAATGACTATACCAAAGCAAAGTTTGCACATCAAACTCCACTCATAAATTAATAAAATGTATATACCAAAATAGATGAGGGTGGGAAAAGGAGCTTAAGAGAGAGAGAGAACAAATCATCTACACACTTGCAATTCTGTAGTATGGGGGGGGGGATGATAGTGCAGGCTTTCATCCCAGCACTCACAGAAGCAGATGCTAAACAGAAAATTTTCAGTTCAAGGCATTTGGGTCTGCACTGTGATTTCCAGGCTAACCAGAGCAAAATAATGAGACCCTGTTAAAGGAAAATAAAACTGTGTCTTATAGTTCAGAATTACTACAAGAGAAATTTTAAATGTTTTCACCACAAAATGATTTGGATGTGAAAAGCAGGCTTTGTAACAGGGCCGCAGACCTTAGCACAACTGACTCCATGATGGAAGTACCACCACTCAGGTGTTAAAAGTTGACAAGTGGGGGGCTGGTGAGATGGCTCAGTGGGTAAGAGCACCCGACTGCTCTTCCGAAGGTCCCGAGTTCAAATCCCAGCAACCACATGGTGGCTCACAACCATCCGTAACAAGATCTGACTCCCTCTTCTGGAGTGTCTGAAGCAGCTACAGTGTACTTACATATAGTAAATAAATAAATTAAAAAAAAAAAAAGTTGACAAGTGGATAGCAACACAGCCAAAACAAAGACCTAATCCATCAGAGTCTACTCTTCTGGGAAAGTCTCTAAATGTGCTTTTGACAGACCAGATCTTTTGGGTTCACACTCCATCTTAAAGAACCTGACCGAACTGGCCCATACCTACCACCAGATTCCAGGATACCTCCCAACAAGACCTGTGTCTAGTACCAGTTTCCAGGATATTCCCCAACAAATCTGCACCTCCAGGTTACAAGCCCGCCCCTGACACTTCGCTTCCTAACAACCACCAATCAGAAGGAAAGCAGAAGTTAAGTTTATGATTAGGCTCCCAGCACCAGCCAACTATGTTGAAGGCCATAATGACCCAAATCAGCCGTGTGCCAGGCTAGATACCTCCTTCTTCCTCTATAATTGCTTGCCTGAAACTGGGCTCACATCTGCTTCCTAATGGGATGGCGACATTGGGATCAGCTCCTTGGTGGTCTTTTGGAGGTCCCTGAATATTTCCAGGCACAACCTTTTTGGCTTCTGTAGTTCAGCTACTAGCTAAATATTCTTGTTAACTGACGTATGCCAAAGCAAGATGCAGTTTTTGTGATTAAAAGTTCTTCCTGAGAAAGTCTTGGGGCTACACTGGGATCCCAAGTCTGCAGGGTGGTCTTGGGTTGGTTTAATAAAGACCTTCTAGAAACTTAAACTCATGTGTGTGCAGGCTTCTCTTAAATACCACACAACAGCCTCATTTAATCATTAGTGATCTATACATCACAGGACTTTATATAAATGAATACAAACAATCACTACGTACAATTGAGAAATAAAGTCATTAGGACAAGTATGATATAAGAGAGAATAGGGTTCTCTTTTTTCCTTTTTTTAATTTATTTATTTATTTATTATATGTAAGAACACTTTAGCTGTCTTCAGACACTCCAGAAGAGGGAGTCAGATCTTGTTAGGGATGGTTGTAAGCCACCATGTGGTTGCTGGGATTTGAACTCCGGACCTTCGGAAGAGCAGTCGGGTGCTCTTACCCACTGAGCCATCTCTCCAGCCCTCCTTTTTTTTTTTTTTTAATTAGATATTTTCTTTATTTACATTTCAAATGTTTTCCCCTTTCCAGGTCTCCCCTTCAAAAACCCTCTATCCCATCGCTCCTCCTCTTGCCTCTATGAGGATGTTCACCCACCTATCCACCTCATCATATCTTCCTGCCTGGCATTCCCCTACATTGGAGGGCATCGAACAACCTCAGGCCCAAAGGTCTTTCCTCCCACAGATGTCCAACAAGGCCATCCTCTGCCACATATTCAGCCAGCACCATGGGTCTCTCCATGTGTACTCTTTGGTTGATGGTCCAGTCCCCAAGAGCTCCCTCCACGGGGCTACAAACCCCCTCAGCTCCTTAGGACCTTTCTCTAACTCCTCCATCAGGGACCTCTTGCTCAGTCCAATGATTGGCTGTGAGCATCCACCTCTGTATTTGTCAGGCTCTGGCAGAGCCTCTCAGGAGACAGCTATATCAGGCTTCTATCACCAAGCACTTCCCAGCATCCACAATAGCATCTGGTTTGGTGTCTGTATATGGGATAGATCCCCAAGTGAGGCAGTCTCTGGATGGCTTTTCCTTCAGTCTCTGCTCCACACTTTGTCTCCATATTTCCTCCTATGAGTATTTTGTTCACTCTTCTAACTAAGAAGCACTAAAGCATCCACACTTTGGTCTTCCTTCTTCTTAGGCTTCACATGGTCTATAAATTGAATCTTGGTTATTCCAATCTTTTGGGCTAATATCCACTTAACAGTGAGTACGTACCCTGTGTGTTCCTTTGTGACTGAGTTACCTCACTCAGTATGATATTTTCAAGTTCCATCCATTTGCCTGCGAATTTCATGAAGTCATTGTTTTTCAAGACTGAGTAAGTACTCCATTGTGTAAATGTACCACATTTTCTGTATCCATTCCTCTGTTGAGGGACATCTGGGTTGTTTCTAGTTTCTGACTATTATAAATAAGGCTGCATCAATGAACATAGTGGAGCATGTGTCCCTATTACATGTTAGAGCATCTTCTAGATATATGCCCAAGAGTGGTAAAGCTGGGTGCTCTCAAGGGCACTGACTGCTCTTCAAGAATTGCCTGCTATCACAGGTCCTGGGGATCCAGAGCCCTCTTCAGGCCTCCGAGTGTATACACTCACATGCATAGACCCCAAACACAAACCCACCAGTGTAGCCAGTGTAGCCTGAACTCTGGGTTCTCTTCTCTCAAAAAGTTAAAATAAAAAGGAGCCAATATTAATTCAATGTAAAATAAAATCTCAGAGACAAGAACTAGTAAAAATACATCAACTAAGATGTTATTATTGGCATCAATTCCAAAATCAAATATATAATGATAAGTGTGAAACATCCTAAACATGTTAATTGTGTGAAGTTGCCTCTGCTTACCCATAACTGGAAACAGAATTTCTCTAAAACCAAGTAAAGGCAACTACACACACAGGTGAGCACTCAAACACACACACAAGCACACACATGCACAAACACATACAAATCCAGTGAAGATGACTGAGTTCGGCGGAAAAGGCAAACTTTTTTATAACATATAACAAGACCATGCTTTTGTACATGAAAACTGAAATTGAATCACTATCTCTTGGCTTTACATAACGCATGACTTCCGGATCAAGACATTAAGTCGTGCTAGGTGTGGTGGTGCCTGCTTGTAACAAGATCACTGAAGGCACAAAGAGAAGACAACCAAGGTTCAAGGCTGCACTGGCTACACTGACCCTTCCTGAGTGGGAACCAAGAGGTGAACTGTGAAAGTTAACATGTAAAACCACAGGGAAAGACCCAGTGTGGTGGAGCCCGCCTGAGATCCCACGTGAAGGCCAATGGCTGAAGATGCACACACTCTCAGCTACAAAGACCATTCAGAGACAACCAGGGGGTACTTGAAAAAAATGGGTCAAAGAAAGTAAAACAAAGAATGAGAGACTGGAGAGAGATGGCTCAGCACTTAGAAGAATGGTTCTCTACCTAAGGCTCTCAGCCCCTTTGAGCGTTTGAATGAATCTTGCACTTTGATCAACTCTCGCATAACGCAGATATTTATACACTATATCAGCAGTAGGAAAATTACAGTTATGAAGTAGCAATGAAAATACTTTTCTGTCTGGGGAGTGTGTGTGTCACCACAAATGAGGAACTATATTAACGGGTCCCAGTGTTAGGAGGGACGAGAACCACTGCCTTAAAAGGACTTACTAAGTTTGCAGCATTCATAGGACTTTTAGCCACCTGTGGATCCAAGGGCAGATGCTCTGACACTCTTCTCTCCAAGCTCTTGCACGCCTACAGGGCGTATGAACTGACAAAGGCATAGTAACAGGCACATAAACAAATAAATACTTATTTATTTTAAAAAGAATGAGAAAATGTGAAGGTAACACAGGGAGCACCTGGTGCCTGTTGTGGGTTATCAGCTTGTCTCCATGTGGGATTGACAAAAACCCAAGGGGTCTAGTGAACCTGTGAGGAATTGTTCTTGATTGACTCATTTAAATTGGGAAGGCCCTCCCAGAATCCAGTTCTTTGGAGGTGTAAAAACGTTGGTACATGTGTTCTATCCTTGGGAGGTGGAGAGAAGTGACCCAGAAGTTGGAAGATTTCCTCAACTACACAGTGTGTTTTAGTCGAATTGGGTTGGTTACGTGGCACTCTGTCTTAAAAAAGAAACGCTAAATGTGTTTTTAAAGTCATTAAATTACAGTGGTGCATAATTAGGAAAGTAGACAAACCTGATGAAGAGGACAGGGCAATGGGGCATGAGTCTTACCAAACTCTATCTTACACGTGTCCAAGGATGTCATCACAAAACTGAAGGAGAAGAGAACAAATGGAGAGGAGGCCTTTGGGAGACGTTTTCCAAAAATCCTTACACTGCAGAGCAGACAGAATCATCGAAGGACTGTCTTCCTGTCGCTGAACATAATTTGCCACCGATGGTTATCAATAGACTCGAGTAGTGGTGGTATTGACCTAACATTTAAATGGTTAGAAGAACTCAGTGAAGATGCAAATGAAAAGTGTGGTACAGTCACCCATGAGAGTGTGCCAGACGCACACTGACTTAGCCGGGGCCTCTAAAATAGAGTCAATAAGTAAATAAGAAACCTAGGGAAAGAAGGGCCCAGGCTGTGTCCCTTAGCTGTTTTTTGTGTTTGTCTGGTATATGTGAGGATGAGCTCTTAGAGGGGACTGAAGGGAGAGAGACTAAAAAATGGTTTCATGTCTCAGACACATATAACTGCAGCAAAATGTCACTTAGAAATCAAGCAGATCTGAGCTTCATTATCATTTTCAACACAAACAAAGCATTTAATTCT
>NC_034599.1:92276461-92281131 GCF_900095145.1 Mus pahari
CTCGAACTCAGAAATCCACCTGCCTCTGCCTCCCAAGTGCTGGGATTAAAGGCGTGTGCCACCACGCCCGGCTTTCATCCCACTCTTGATGGCTTGTGAGAATGAACTAATCTTCAATCAGGCCAGGCTAGCCTTGAGTTAACTATGTACCCAGACTGGCCTGGTTGTCATCATGAAGCAGGCTGACCTCGAACTCAATCTTGCTCTTATTGCCTCCCAATCTCCGGTTCTAAAGTACTCATGGGAATACATTTTTGATGTTTCTGGGGATCAAATCCATTGACCTCCAGCATGCTAGGCAAATACTCAATCACCCATGTATTTTCCCAGATCAGTTATGTACTTCAGGATAATACAAATTTGAGGCCATTTTTCTAATAGAAAAATAGGCACCTAAAAATATTTTAGTTACTGTCCTTAAGTGCCAAGCTTGACCTCCAAGGAACAACTGAAGTTTCACTTTGATAATTTGCATTTCCATTTTCTTTTGCAAATGAAGATGGAACAAAGACTTCAGAACAACCTGGATCGGGGTGGGAAGATAATGTTTCTGTGTGTGACACCACAATATTCAGGCAATGCAAACCAGAAGCACATCCAAGGGCTGATTTCTTTCTCTTGATCCCAGATATTCCCAACACTCCTTACCCCTGCAACCTCATCCTGTCCCATCCAGCCCACCCCTCCTGTGCCTGTGCCCTAGGCCCCACCCTGCCTGGGCGGAGCTTCCTTGGGAGCCAGGAATATATAAAGACCTCACATCTTCTAGCAGCCAACACTTCTGATCAGCTAGTCCTTCCTATCATATCTGCTCTCTCCCGGAGAGCCCACAGAGTCTCTTGGAAAAGCCGGCCAGACAACAGTTGTACCTGCAAGAAGTACAGCTCACAGGTCCAGCATCTGCATCGCATCTCTTTGGGCACAAACTACCAACTACCCACATCACCACAACATAGTGGGAGTGAGGCCCCGCAACACCATCACCAACGCTGACCCTGGACTCAATCCTTTCAAGCACCTTTGACTCTACCTAGTCCAGCCTGCTCAACAAGACCTGGAAGTATGGAGACTTCCAGCGACTGGCTCACCTCTGTGGTGTTCCTGGCCTCTGGTTCTGCCCTGCAACTGCCCCTGGATGACTTCTACCTGCACGTTGAGCCCCAGCTCACCACGATCGTGCAAGTGTCACTCCCAGGACACACCATCCTCGTGGTTCCCGAGGGCTTCCAGGACTCTATTTGGCCAGGACAGCCTGAGTTCTCCCCCGCCCGCCCGCTCGTGTCTCCTCTCCTGGACATGCCCCGGGACCTCGTAGTCATCCAGCCAGAATCCTTCAGTGCTTCGGTAAGAGACAGCGAGGGCTTGGAATACGCCTCTCCCTCAGGGATGCCATGGATGAACGCTCCAGATGGCCTGGACCCAGAACTTGATCTCTCATCTTCTTCACTAGATGGCTCGAGTCCTTCAGACTCTCCTGGTGCAGAAAGTTATGCTCCGTGGTCCACCTGGAGTCTCCAAGGCAGTATGCTGGATCCGCTTCCAGACTCACCACTGCAGCCTCTCCCTCCATCTCCTCCTCCCAGTCACCAAGAGCAGCGCCCTCTGAGTCCCGTGAGACCTACCCGCCCTCCATGCAAGGCCAGGAGGCGCCTCCTCTTCTAGGAAAAATGGACTGCTCCAGCAACACAGCGACATGGACAATTACCTGGATTCCCACAGCTCCTGTGGATACCCAGCAACCTAATGTTGAGCCTGTGTGCACACAGTGCTTTCTGCTGCACACTAGAGACAGGAGATAAAGACCTCAAGAAGAGTGGAGCCACTACATCACACCCTGGAAGTTTAAAAAAAATTCTGCCTTTGAAAACCAGAAGACGGATTGTCAAACTTCAGGCTTCATCTCAAAACCTTTCATTTTCACCTGATGTGCATTGGTGGATCCCGGTAAGCACCCTGCGAGCCTCCCCTGTTTCCTGGAAACAACAAACCACTGGGTTTGCTGCCAGTGTCTGTCCGTGACTGAGTGAAGAACTTGTCCTAGTCGGTTCAAGCTGCTTTCCTCAGAAACTGACAATACCATAGGAGGAGAAGATGGTCCAGCCCTGAATGGATGATGCCTCTTCACTTCTCATCCATCCCTTCGCCTGCTGAAGTGGTCTTCACCTGTCAGTCTCCCGAGAGTGAGACTTGATGCAGATTGTCACCAGCTGCTTTCAGCATAAACTGGATGGACCTCTCTTTTTGACTGAAGTTCTCACAGTGACTTTATCATTAGACTCATGGGAAGTGTTTGGGTTACTGTTCTTCCAAATTGTTTAATTTGTTTTTTTCTCCTGTAAACTTGTATGAAAGGTTCAGTCATTATTGAATTTGCCTCAGCATGTGTGGAAATAAAATATTACCTGTCAAGTTTAAGCCTATGAGATAATTTTGTCTTCCTAAAGCTTTTACCTTTTAAGACACCACAGGGGAAAGCTTACAGATGCACTTAATCGCCACCTCCTTAAAGAGGAGTTTGGGGAGAGACTAGCCAGCTGACTGGTTCTGGATGGGAGGGCCGGGGCTAGACCCAGAAGCCTGTTATTGGCGTAGAATCTTGAACAAAATGCTATGTGTCCCTGAGGCCCAAGTCACAGCTGAGGTTTGGAAGGGGTTAGTGGGGGAGAGAGTGGTTGGTGGTGCCTCTGCAGTTCTGCCCCATACTAGTTCACCCTCCAGCAGTCAGCCAACCCAACTGTAGTGCCAGCAGGGGCTTCCCTGCCTTGATAGGAGCTTCCAAGTCCTTTGGGGGCTCTCCCACTTCAGTGGTTTGAATAGCCATGGTCCCCATAGGTTCTTATATTTAAATGCTTGGTTATTAGGAAGTGGTGCTACTTAAAGAGGGGTTAAGAGGTGTGGCCTTGTTGGAGGAAGTGTGTCACTGAAGGTGGGCTTTGGAATTTCAAGAGCTCAAGCCAGGCCCTCAGACCCTGATGAAGAATTCCCACCTTCCTCTCCAGCGAAGTGTCTTCCTGTGTGCCACCACGCTTCCCACCATGACAATAAAGTAAGCTCTGAAAGTATGCAAGTCCCGATTGGACTCTTTCTTTGATAAGAATTGCCACCGTGGCATCTCTTCACAGCAACAGAACACTGACTAAGACACCTCCTTCCATCAAAGTTTTCGCTAAATGACTTTATTTCTCCATGTGGCCTATGAGGGCAGGGAAATTTTTTGATCAGAGTAGCCAGTGATAGCCCTGGGCCTGGAACATACACTTGGGAAATATTAATCAATGCAGGCATGGATGAATGATAACAGAGATGACATTCTGGAAGCCTGCTGGAGGCCAAGTACTCCTTTGAGGGCTCCTTGGAGTACAACTGGCTGATGTTAGGTGGCCTGGTCCCTATTGTCTCTTGTCTTCCACACTGATTTTGTAATTGGCTCCTGATCCAACTTCAAGCAACAGTGACTCTCAACGATCCTTTCTCTGGCTTTAGAGCCAAGCTGGGATTTAAAAAAAAAAAAAAAAAAAGATATCTGTGGCTAAGTGATCAGGGAGCTGACAATGGCTCCTTACCCATCCCAGAAACCCAAATGAGCTACAATCTTCTTCCTCCAGTTCACACATGGAGCCAAAACATCCCAGGCCTGGTTTTACTTTCCCTCCTAAGCCCTTACACTTCCCCAACTGGGGGTCTTTCTGAAATTCTAGCTGTCTGTCCCCAAGTGGAATGTTCCATACAGAGCCTGAAGTGGGATTACGGTAGAAATAAATAAAAGATTAGCTTCCGAGATTCAGGACTAAATAAAGGATTGAGTTCTTGGTGGTTGGGAGATAAAAAGAAAATTGAGGGCTGGTTCATGGATGAACCCATTCAGAAGTCGTTTGGGGCAGTGGTAGGATCAGAAGCTCAGCTTCCCCTGGGTCACTCCGAGCCACATTCACTGCCCACCCCAGCCATCTGGTTTCACTTGTGAGAAAGGAAACACAGGCTAAGGCAGCAAGGAGCCCAAAAGGAGTCTGAATGGAGTGTGGGGAAGGCTAGGTAGTGACTGTAGGAGGCACTACCATGTGTGGCATTCAGGTAACCCTTCCCTTCACAAGAAAACTCCAGAACATCCCTTGCCACCTATGACCAAACAAAAGCAGTCATGTGACTCAGGCTAGGCTTTCTCTAACCCAAATAGTGTCCTGCTTGTTCTCGGTCCTGGTAGACTTGTTATAGCATAGAAGAGTCTCTGAGGCTGATGCAGTGGAGTACCTAGATGAGGGGAGAGAGCTCCATAGAAGAACTCAGGGAGAAAAAGAAAACAAGATACCATCACTAGGGATGGAAGAAAGGTCATGTGGCCATCTGATGAGTCTGTGTTCAGTGTCGGGAGACCAGAGGAATGGCAGGCTGGGCCCACTAAGCCCTGTTTCCAAAAGCAGAGAGTTGATGTGGGTCCCTGTGATAGGAGCCTTCTCCACACAAACCGTATTACCACACACTGGATCACAAGGTTGAGAGACTTCCATTTCTAGCACATGAGGCTTTGCAAAGATCTCTATGTTCATTGAATGGAGAGAGGGGAGAAAAAAAGCTCAAACATTACATTTGCTTTTTTACTTTCTACTTCTTGTTTTAAGAGCCATAGAGATAAACAAATCACACACACACACACACACACACACACACACACA
>NC_034599.1:92281191-92295292 GCF_900095145.1 Mus pahari
CACACACACACACACACACACACACACCACACACCCCCCCACACACACACACACACACACACCACACCACACCAATCAGTTTCATATTTATTGCTTCTTCTCAAGGAATATGATTTAGGCTCAAGTTAGGGAGAATTATGTAAGATTCTCACAAGACAGCTGAGAATAAGTTGCGTGGATAGTTTAGACCCTAACTTTCTGAGCCTGCCTTACAGTCCAGAGTGTAACAGCCAAGAGCACCTGTCAGCTGGGGACCTGTGACTCAGGTAGCCAGCAGAGTGTGGGAATCAGGCTCAGTCACCCTTCCCTGTACCTCCCTCTTTGGTGCAAAGGCCCTCAGAATTCCAAAACTCTGCCCGATCCTGGAAAGCCACGGGCACAAAGGGAGTCCTCCGGGTGTTAATTTCCACCTAATCCTGAGCCCATGCTTCCCACAGAGTAGATAACAGACAGCCTGCAGCGGGACTCCCAGGATGGCCTGCAGAAAATAGGATACCCAGGCCCCACCCCAGCCATCTGGTTGATCTCCCTAAAGCCCTGGAATGTACACGCTGAAAAGACTCCAGTCCCTTATATTCCATAAGGACTGAGGACCACTCCTCTAGACATTCTGCAGGGGTCTGTCGTTCCCTCTGTTTCCGCAGATTCAAACATTCTACTGTGCTGCTCTGGGTCAGGCTCTCTTCTAAATGCAAAGGGTGCAGCTGTGACGAGAACCCAGGCCCCGCCTACAAGAAAGTCACAGTGATTTCAGTCTCACAGCAATGCCGAGAAAGAAAGTATGGCTGAAACTCCCATTCTTCAAATTAAAAATATATATAGAGAGAGAGCTTAGCAGATGGAAGCCACTTGTCAAGGTCACAGAGCTGCTAGATACACCTGTGGGTGGGATCAGCCCAAAGTCTGCCCTCAGAGCACCACCGGGGCTGGTAATGGAGCCTCAGTGGCAGAGCTAAAAGGGTTGTTAGACAGCAAATAGCTCCAGAAATATCCAAGAGGGTAACTGTCATTTCAACTCCAAGCAGTTGACAGTGATTACCTCCATGTGTGAGGGAGGACTCTGTGCCACATTCAGGATCACGGACAAAGATGCTGCAATTGATTAATCATGGTCTACGGTGGATGTAAAACCAGGAAGTGGCTGCATGTGCACCACATATGCACATTAGCCCTGTGTGTGGACAGCTCTCCGGTCTCACTGAAGAGGAAAACTGAGGACTGGGGGCAAGGCCTCCTAAATTCTAGTGTAAGGCTCTTACACTAAAGAGCATTACCTTTTCTGTGCAGCCTAGCTGATTAAACAAAGAAATGAACCGCTAGGATGAAGGAACTCCCGATGTTAACACAAAAGATTTTTTTGTTTTGTTTTGTTTTGTTTTGTTTTGTTTGGGGAGGGGGAGCAGGGAGCTGAAAGGAAGAAGAAGAATCTTAAAAGGCAGAGGGAGGAGCCAGAAAGGTGGTCCCTCCTATTTCCTCCCTTCCAAACCAAGGGAGGCCCACACTGAATCTTTACCTGTCTCGGCACTGTACTAAATACACCGACATACTCATTCGAGCCACTACCCGCTGAGACAGCTCCGCTCTGCAGATGAGAAAACAAGGTTGGAGAGGCATAGTGACCCAGTGTGGCTAAGCTGGGTTCCCAGGTCTGGGGCTCCATAGCTTGTCCTCCAGGGCTGTACTGGGGCCAGTAGGGGGTGGTAGAACATGGGTTTTAAAGTCCAACTTTAAAGACCTTATTTTTTTAATTCCAACTCAACTAAAAAAGAAAAAAATGGCTTCAAGCTTTTGAGCTTTAACGTTCCCCATGCCTTGGTTTCTTCATCTATAAATGGGGAAAACAGGCCAGGTGTGTGGAGGCACACTTTTTGTTTTTTTTTTTTTTTTTTGGTTTTTTGGTTTTTGGTTTTTGGTTTTTTGCTTTTTGCTTTTTGGTTTTTTTTCGAGACAGGGTTTCTCTGTGTAGCCCTGGCTGTCCTAGAACACACTCTGTAGATCAGACTGGCCTCCAACTCAGAAATCTGCCTGCCTCTGCCTCCCAAGTGCTGGGATTAAAGGTGTGTGCCACCACGCCTGCCTTTTTTTTTTAAGTGAATTTAAATATACTTTATTTTTAGACAACCCACATGACATGTTTTTTTCTTAAAAATAAGCAATGCCACTAGTCCAAATAAATCATGGTCACAATAAAATCTCAAGATGACATCAGTTGCATTTGTTCTAAGTCCTGGTGTTGTGTGGCTGGTAAGCAGCAGCCAATTACAGTGACAGGTGAGAGATCTAATTTGTTAACCTTTTTCCATGTCTAAGCCATTTTTTTGTTTGTTTTGGTTTTTCGAGACAGGGTTTCTCTGTGTAGCTCTGGCTGTCCTGGAACTCACTCTGTAGACTAGGCTGGCCTCGAACTCAGATATCCGCCTGCCTCTGCCTCCCGAGTGCTGGGATTAAAGGCATGTACCACCACGCCGACTTGTCTAAGTCATCCTTAAAGAAAATCATGAATGGAATCACACCATCTTCACAGTAGTCCAGGAGAGCAATACCATCTGGATTCATGTTTTTACCAGTAAAAACAAACAAACAAACAAACTGGTAGTTACTGATATCAGCCAGGATGTACTTAATTTGCTCCGCAGCTCTAGTCATAAAATGCTTGACTCTTTCTGGTTTCTGTCCTTCAAGTTTGCCTTTGAGTGATTTCATGTAGTCTTTGATGCACCTTTTTTTTTTTTTTCTTTTTTTTTTTTCGGTTTTTCGAGACAGGGTTTCTCTGTGTACCCCTGGCTGTCCTGGAACTCACTCTGTAGACCAGGCTGGCCTCGAACTCAGAAATCCGCCTGCCTCTGCCTCCCGAGTGCTGGGATTAAAGGCGTGTGCCACCACACCCAGCTTTTGATGCACTTTTTGTAGGCCACTTTTGCCTTGGTACCTGCGCCCTCTGGACCTTCTGCAGAAGCATTTCCACCAATGAGCGAGTCAACAATGGCACCCTCTGTTCTACTGACCGTTTTGCCCTCCACCTCCAGGCACGGCCCGTCCGAGATCTTGTAGATGTTGGAGAACAGCTAGTCATGGCTGATGAGGTCCTGGTAGATAATCATGGTGACGATGGCTGGGGACAGCAGCGCTAGCCTGACAGGGCGGAACGAGAGCGGTGCAGCCCCAGCGGCTCTGGGGGTGGGGGGGGGCGGAGGAGCAGGCAGAAAAGCAAAAGAGGAGGCACACACCTTTAATCCAAGCACTTGGGAGACAGAAACAGGCACATGTCTGTGAGTTCAAGGCCAACCTGGTGTACATATCAAGTTCTAAGCTAGCTAAGGCTACATAGTAAGAGCCTGTTAAAAAATGGGGGGAGGGGGGTAAAGAGCTGGATATAACTTAGTTGGTTGCTGTTAGGTTTATATAGAGTCGTATATGAGACATGTTCAGCCACATACATAAGTGATAGCCCTCGCTGCCTCAGATACATCACCCAGTCACCTTGCAACTCCTGCTTGCCTGAATGGCCTGTGTGGAGGAGCACACAGGAGCACTACCCTAGAGCTGTCTTGTCCATTCGTCTTTCCCTCCAGAGGAGGTTAAGACCCAAAGCCCCACATGTCAAAACATACACGTGCTGTGTAAGACACCAAGGAGGAGTGTCTTCAGACATCAGGACTGTCGGGCCACTGGACTAGGAGCACCTACGGAGGCCTAGGTCACCAAATCGACCGGGCTCCCTTAATTGAGGCGCTGCAGGGCTTCTCAGCCAGCCTGTATCTCCTTAGTCATGTTCACACCAGGCACAGACCCGGCTGGGCACAGCAACCCTTCAGGACAGGATGCTGCCTCTGCTCTGCGGACCTCATTAGGGGTCATCTATGATTGGAGTTTCAGCCAAAGAATAAAGGGAGGCTTCCTGTTCTGCCCACTCTTTTGATGGCCAAGAACAACTGACAAGCCTCCCGTTAACATGCGTCTCTGATGGAGTCCCAAAGAAAGTAGGTATGGTGGCGTACAAAATTATAGACACTCGGGAGGCTGAGACAGGCAGGTCATGAGTTCCAAGCCATTTGAGACGGTCTATAATTCTCTGCCTCAGAAGAAACAAAAACAGGGAGCTGGGATAGAGCACAGTGAGAATTCGCCTAGCATGGTAAGGTCCTGGGCTTGACCCTCTAGTTAGTGTGTGTGTGTGTGTGTGTGTGTGTGTGTGTGTGTGTGTGCGCATGTGCGTATGCTTAAACAAACAAACTTAAATAAATCTGCAAATATATGCATTCCAAACTAGGGACTTGTTTTACAAGACGGCAGGAAAGGACAATTAGTCTCTATTTTCTATGGTTGAGCTAAATGAGTAGTGATCTTGGAAGGCACAAGCATCTCTCCTGGCCCTGAATCTAAGGAGGAGAACCCCACCCCATGCATCCATCGCACAACCAGACATTTCTGGTACATCTCCTGTTACTAGGGACTGAACCATTGGGTCCAGCTCACCAAACCTTATACAGCAACATTACTAGCATAACCAGCAAACTCCTCACAGGTGAAAAAACAAGCTAAAGGTTATTAAGGAAGTTGCCCCAAATTCTCATCCGGGAGGTGGCAGATGCAGGAAGTAAATTTAAGTTTCTCTAATCTCAGACTTAATTCCTAACAACTCTTTGGCCATATTTTCTGCCCTCACCCAGCAAGTGTGAGCAGCCCACAGGCCAGGCAGATAACGGGTGTGGAAGGCCTACGTTTCTGCCTTAGGGAAACTTGGCTTCTACTTAATGGCAGGAAAGGCCATCTGTTGCACCAACTGAAGCTGAGCAGTTTCCTTGGAGATGCATCTTAAGATAGGAAGATCTGCAAGAGGGCCTGGTGTCAAGAGCCCTTCCCTCCACGTCTTTCCTATCGCCCACTTCACCAGAATCCCAGAGAGGGCCCCTTCTGATGACTTTTCCCTGGAAGAGAGGATGTGCTAAGGCTGGTCTGTTCCCGTGACAGAGACAGCACAAAGTAACCTTGATGCCTACCCACACTGTCCTGGTCCAGAGGAAACACCATCTGTCACTCTGTCACCTCCGGCAAGCTTAGAACCATCAGGTTTCTCCCTGTGAACCACCCTGACCAAGAGAAGCACTTTCAAAGGGCAGTTGATGAAAAGGCTACTTTTTCTTTTCCTTTTGCCAGAAAGCCATACATTGTCGAATTGGTTTTCCTTTTTGTTAGCCCCATGATTGCAGACATAGAGGGGAGCTGGTTTTATAACTAATTCCCCAAACAAGGAAGCCTACCAAGTAAGTTAACAAGAGCTTCCCAGGCACACACAAGTGTGTGTGCACTGCTGTGGGACAGGGTGTCATCTCAGAGCATCTGGTCCCCTCAGATCCCCTTGTTCAGCCTTTATAGACAAACCTCTAGACCACAGGGGACAGACACATGGTCACCCAAGCATTGCCTCCAATTTCAGCTTGAAAAGCAGCAGTCCCGTATTGGAGAAATTATCATGTCAATGACCCTCAAATCAACTGAGAGTGTAAAATAGAGTCCCGTCATCAGCATGTAGTTACTAAGTGTGAGGTAAGATGCTGAGAATACAAAACTGCGGCCCTTCCCTTACACAGGATATAAACTAATGGAGTGACAGACGTAAGTCATTGCGTAAGCATGAATGAACAGCCAAAAATAGAAATAATTAATTAATTAATTAATTAATGAACAAAGATGGGACACCTTTGGGGGGTCAAATGACACCCTCTCAGGGGTCAAATATCAGATATCCTTCATATTGATATTTACATTATGATCCCTAACAGTAAAAAAAATTACAGTTATGAAGTAGCAACGAAAATAATTTTATGATTGGGGGTCACTACATGAACCACTGAATTAAGCCAAGAACCAGGTACAGAACTGAGCCTTAGCGAACTTCACCACCAGGCTACTGTTGGTATCCCAATCTTTTCCACCCATTGCTGCTGTGGTTCCCAGCTCTGCCATCAACTTGTATACATCTGAACCAGACACGTAGTCTCACATATTTTTTTGTTAGTATTTGATCTCTCCCCATTTGCCACCTTCCCACCCATGCATAATATATCCACTGCTTCCGATCCATGCCATTTTTCATCTGCTCTGACTGGAACAGACTTTCAGTGCCAGCTGGTTGTCTTACGAGGATTCCCAAGCCCAGGCGCTCCTTGCACCAACCACAGGGTTGAAGAAGATGCTGGTGGCCTGGCCTCACCTGGAGATGCTGATGAAATGGATCTGGGTGGCCTGCATGTTGGGGATTTCTCCAAGCTCTCCTGTCGTGTACCTGGGCGACGGGGTTCACAATCACACGTTCACAGCAAGGAAAGATGGAGTCACAAAAAATGGCCACAGGTTTCCCTGACTTTGTACACAACCCTGTGACGGAAAGGACCTCTCCAATTAGCTGCTCCAGCAGAAGCAGAATCTTCCCAGAAAGGCATTCATGTTCCAAAACCTTAGGAGAAGGGCATCTCTTGCCTCAGAACTGGAGATCTGTGAGGGTCTGAGAGAGGCCATGGTATCAAGCAAGCTCAGCCTCACTTTGGGTTTGGACCATCGCTGAAACGCCCTGAGCTTCATTTCCCTTCCTTATGGTGTGTAGTGTTACTGCCACAGGAGGTACTTGCTACAGTCTCCACACATGTTACTTCCTGTTCATAGGAAACCATCAATAAATTGTTACAAGTAGAAAGTTTTTTTCTTACGATTTATTTATTTTTAGTTTGTGTATATGGATGTTTCACCTGCAAATATGTTTGTGTACCACATGCATGCAGTGCCTACAGAGGCCAGCAGAGGGCATCAGATTGCCTGGAATGGGAATTGCAGATGGTTATTAGCTACCATGTGGGTGCTGGAAGCTGAACCCTGATCTGCAAGAGCAACCGGTGCTCTTAACTGCAGAACTATCTCTCTGGGCCCACAAATATAATTTTTTCAGCATCAAGGTTCCCCCCTACCTGCTATGGTCTCCCTTTTCTTCCATTCTTCCTTTCCTCTCTGGACACCCCTGTCCCCCCACCCCACCCCCAAAATGTTGAATAAGAAGCAAACATGTAGACATGCTCAACGGTAAAAGTGACAATAGGGCCAGCAATATGGCTCAACAGGAAAAGGTGCTTGCTGCCAAGCCTGACAACCTGGACTGCCTGGAGTTTGATCTCACATGGGGGAGAGAGAGAATCAACTTCTTCAGACTGTCTGGCCTCTACATATATGCTGTGACATAGACACCTTCACACATAGACACACAGAAAATAATGAATATTTTAAGGGGGGGGGAAGGTACGAATAAAGGTACCCATGTGTCACAGTCTTTGCTAACATTTAGATCCTGGTACAGAATCTCACACCAAAGGCAGGAGGCAATAGTTAGGCCATCCTGCCCATGAAGAAACGCGATTATAGGAAACAGAGATGCCCAAATTGCCACGAGCGGCAGTGACAACCACGGATGTTTAAGATAGACTTTTTTTTCCTCACCTTTGTTGACTTACCAGTCCACTTGTACACTCAGATTATGTGACAATCGGAGTCCAGGCTCACATCACAGGAGAAAATTGTATCATGCCCTGAAGACACCCACCCCCCAGGATCCACAGGGGGTACCAGTTTTACTTTGCATAGGAAGTATCCCCACTTCCCAAATGGTGACATCATTTTGGAAGGTTCTAGAAACTTTGGAAAGTGGGACCCTGCTGAAGAAAGCAAATCACTAGCGAAGGTGCTTGGGCCACTTCCAGTCTTCCTTCCTGCTTCCTGGTTGGTTGGCCAAGTCGTGAAGAGCTGTCCTCAGCCACACACTCCTGCCGCCCTGGAGTCGTTCTCAAGCGCTTGCAGCCAAGCAACCAAGGACGACAACGTACTCTGAAACCATAAACTAAGATGAATTGTTCCTCCCCTAAATTGAAAAGAGTCATGGACACAAATGCCCAAAATATGCTTTGGGAGTTATGAGGCAACCTCTAAGAATCCCGACCAACCCCAGCCCATGAGAGAACTCTCATGCCCATCTACCGAAACTGGGGGTGTGGGAGGGGGAATCACCAGTTTCACAGATGAAAAACATTCCAGTTAGTTAGAGGCCAACCTCTCCCCTCCTCTCAGAATGCAGAAAAGACCCATGGCCTTTCCAGTTCCGAGCTTGCTCCACTACAGCAAACCACCATTTCTACAGCCACAGGAGTGCTTCCTCTGCCTGGTGGGCCACTATTAGGGCACAAAGCAGAGGTTCAAACCCCACAGACCAAGAGGTCTCAAGGCCCTGTGTGCGATCCGTTCCTGGGTCATTCTTATCGACCCCGCTAGCTGCAGTGTCTCAGAGAGCATGCTCGCCCCGAGAGCCGGGTCACCCCGAGCTGCCTGTTTATTTTCCTTCCTGGACACATTGGTGACTTGGTGTTTGAAAAGCCTCCAACGTGGTTGGAATGAGAGCACACAAGAGAATGGACAGTCACCTCGAGGAGGCCTGCTGGTGATTTGGAATGTCCCTTTAGAAGGCTTTTTAATAAACTTTGTTTGTATCTGCCTTGATGAGGAACACATTTGTCTGGGACGGCGCAGAGATGTTTGGCTTCGAGGCTTCCCTTTCTTGGCCTTAGAAGTTCTTGGTGGCAGTGGCTGCCTGCAGGCCCTTGGGACTCCCCTGCGGAGCACTGACCTGCCCACAGCTTTGTCCCAGTAACTTTAGTCCGGTTACACTCCTGGACCTGATGTCTCTGATAAACTCCAGAGCCCCCCCCCCAAAAAAAAAAAAAAAAAAAAACAACACAGGGTCAGATGGTTAGGGAGTTCAACAGGAAAAGGGGGCCCAGATTCAGCTCTAGGATATGTTTTTCTCAATTCACCCAGCAACGTATTTGACTCCTGTTTCTCCCGGTCCTCCCTTATCCAGGCTGGAACGACTCTGGACATTAATTTTAGTATCTTAAGTACATATGCAAGGCGGTTCCTGGCCACAGACCCTCGTTATAAGAAGATGAGAACTGTGCTGAACATACCTGTAAGCTTAGCACACAATGGGGGAGGGAGAGAGAGAGCGCGCAGTAACTGGCTGGCTGGCTTTCAGACTCTCCACCTGAGATAGTCGCCCCTTGGGGGTCTGCTGCTATTCATCATATCCTATTGGAAAAATAATAATACTAAAGATGAACACACATCCCCCGGTGCTCACAGTCCAGAGAAGGAAACTAGTGACCCAACTATACTCTGGCGAAAGGGTGGTAACCCTCCTCTGCTGACTCATTCCCATCTGGCTCTGGGGTGCCCGAGGCAGAACATACTGTAAGTAAAACAGTTCAGCTGGTTGTGTCTGCAGTTGGGGAAGGGCAGAGGCAGCCAGGAACAGCTCCAGGTCCTTTATTCACGGTGACATCCGTTTGGCCCAAATGTCTGAGCATCCACCTCAGCTGGCACGTTCAATATAAATAATTGCACGTTTGGAAGGGTGGCACTAGGGGCAGCACAGGTAAGAAGCTAAGACCAAAGTCTGAGCCTGGCAGAGGCATGGCCTGCCCCACGCCCCACGACACTCTACACTCAGGCCTGCGGGCTTGCATTTCACAATCAGGCTGTGTGAATGAGGGGAGGAAATGACCTAACCTCTCTTCACCTCAGATTTCCCATCTATAAAATGGAAATGCTTTCCGTGTTAAGGCTAGTTCTTGCTTTTATGGTTGAGATAATATGTGATGAATCCACGCCATTGAAGAGACTCTATCAACACCAGTCGTGTTCAGAGAGATGAGGAAAGGTTGGGATGTGAGAGAGGTATGCTCACTGTTCCCAAGTGTGGAAGGGTGACACACTTGGAAAAGACAGAGATGGAGAGGAGATGGAAAAGAATCGCAGGGAGCTATTGATAGACAGTAAGCATCACTTTTCTCTTGAGACAGGGCCTTACTATGTAGCTCAGGCTTGTGTCAAACTCGTGATTCTCTCTCCTCAGCCTCCCAAGTCCTGGAGTCTGCATGCCACCAAATCTGACTGCCTTTTTCCTCTAAATCATGGCTACCTAGGGGTGTGGCTAATAGACTGTTTCCTTTCATTCTGAGGGAGAAAGAGAGTAAAGAATTTTGGTCAAAGGCTCCCTAATCCTTTCTTTTGACTCAAAAGTGACAAAAGGAGAGGAAGCCGGGCATGTGGACCCTCTGTGGTCATTTTCATGTTATGAAATCCGAGAGAGAGCACTTCCTGCCATGCTGGTAGTCATGGGTCTCCGCTTTGGGCTCCACAGGAGCCCCTCCCAAGCTGTAGCCTACAGCCCCTCCTTCCGAATGCCATCCTGGAGGGGCAGCCAGATATGTGGTATAAAAACACAGCAGCCAGCGGCCCATTCCACAACATCACGTGTCCAAATAAATGAAGCTGTTGGCTCAGGCTGATTAGATGAGGGGCCTTTCCTAAAAAGCAATCCATGTGAGTCTAAGAAAAACAGGATTCTTGGTGGAGTTAGGCCTCTAATCCCCTGCTTCCCTGCCACAGCCTGGTGGATCTGGGGAGGGGGGATGGGGGGAGACACTCCAGAGATGCTGTCAAAAGCAGGCCAGAGAGTGCATTCCTTTCCTGCTGTCTCCCTCCAGGCAATCCTGCTGGACAGAAGGATTCTGATTTCTAGGCTTCTGTGAGGCCAGGAACTCCCAGCTACAGCCAGGGTTGGTGAAGGAACCCCATACCCTCTCATCACCCAGGTGAACTTTTTTTTTTTTTTAAGAACCCAGAAGGTGCAAGCTGTAGTGGCTCCACTTCACTCCTAGAGAAAACTGACCAATGGCTAAGCTGGATTTATATAGCACTGTGTGCACCCATGGCTCCATACACCTAACAAAGCGTGTAAAAGAAAGAACAGGAAAAAAAGCAGAAAGAGGCATACAATAAAGGTCCCTTCAGAGTGGCTAGCCATCAGCGAGTCACAATGTACTGTACACAAGGATCGTTATTTCAGGCACAATGACCTGCATCCACAACTCTTACTCGGATACCTAGGAGTGAGGACCTGGCTCCAGTCAGGGATAGGGCTGATCTAACACTTGCTCCAGCCTCACAGATGCTAAGGATAAAGCAAGTGAACAAAGCATGGCAGGCTCTGGAGGGAGATCTAGTCAGTGTGCGCCTCCTTTAGACACACGGCCCAGACCCTCTGAGTCTCCAGCTGCCTCAGAGTTAGCTTGTGGGTGCTATGGAGACTGAACCAGGTACTGCATGTGAAGAGCTAGACCCCTTGTGTTTGACCTCACCCCCTACCATTGCCCATTTGACCTCCATCATTGCCGATGATGCCTGTGGGGCTAGCCAAGAGCTGGGAGGCCTGGGGCCTGGGAGAAACATCAACAACAGAGACGAGACAGACTGTGGGAAGAGGCGCAAGTACTTTCGACTAAAAATAAATGCCACTCTAGTGGTCCAGGAAGATGTCTAGGGGCACTGAAACTCCCGCGGTTGGAAGGGGTGGGCGGGACCTGGGTAATAAAGGTAGAAAGGGACAGTTAAAGCAAGGTGACCGGAAGCAGGGACAGTTAAAGAGGGAGACTGGAAGCAGGGACAGTTAAAGCAAGGTGGGAGCCAGAGAAGAACTCCGTGATAACAGGAAAAAGCAAGTAACCACAGCGAGCTAGAGACACGGCCAGCTGGAGAAGACTATAGCATGGTACGGAAGGTAGGAAGAACAGAAGGACAGACAGCTGCAGGGCCATCAAGAGGACCCAGCAGGGTCCGCAGTGCTAACTTCTCCCTCTTTGACCCCATACTCCATCAGCTTGGTCCAACCCTTTGCTTGTGTCTATTCAGTTCCTACTACCTCCAGGACTGGCTAAAGTCTCCCTATCTTTCACTCCCACACATCCCCCCAACCAACTAACCTTCCCCTCAAAAATACCCTCTCAGTGAGAAAATGGCTTGAGGGCCAGAGAGGGCTTATGCAAGCCACTAACTTCAACACCTCTAGATGTGCGTATTGGCACCGAAAGATGGGAAAAACCCTGCTTCCATGCTTGTGATGAGGATGGGGTAAGACGAGCCATCTGGGTGGCTGATATGCAGCTCTCAGTGAATTCAAAGCCATGGTTCACAGAAGGGCCTTCGGTGCATCCTATGAAATCCCCAGCTTGGAAGGCATGTCTGGCTGTCCACTCTTGGGGACAGAGAACATCCCTCTTTAACCTGCACCTGCTTTTGCATGTGAGGTAAGCTAGGCATCTGCCAGGAGCCAGTGCTCAAAGACCTTCCAAGGCCTAATAGGTAATACAAATGAGGCAGAGATGCTTGTGCAAACAGCAGAGGATGGGAGAGCCTGAGGCAAACTGTAGAACCAAGCTGTGCATTACTTGGTTTGTTGAGTGACAAAAGGAAGAGGCTTTGCAGAGACAGAAGTCCTGAATCACTCTCTCAACAGGTCACCGCGCACAACTAGCTCCCCCTTCTATGCACTGCGGAGGTACTGTGGCAGAGGCCATTGAGCCCATCCAGTGCCTGCTGAAGATCAAACACATCAGATCTTCAGAGAGCACTTTGAAAGCCTGAGGCTCCTCAGAGAGCTTGGGGACTGTGTTCAGAAGTTCTGACGTTTTCCCAAACCAGTCTCCAAATCTCAGATGATCATGAACAGGTGTACGGTGAGGGGGGGCTTAAAAGGCCCCTGCTGCCCTGCTGGGAGCTGCCTCCTATCTCCTCAGGATCTCCCACGGCCCTGGCTCTGCAAAGAGATGGTAATTGGGTCCCTCTGGAAAACAGCAGAAGCAGCTTAGGGCAGCTGGAGGCGGCAGAAACCTTATCCCCTCCAAAGCCCTGACAGTCTCCCATCAGCCTCACACAGCCTGTGCCTGCAGCCTCCTAAGACCACCTGGCCTCCCTGCCATCCCTGTTCCCATCGCTCCCTACAGCCTTCCCACACACAGCGGCCAGCAGAGGCCAGCGGTTGGAGACGCCGCCATCTTCCCTCCAAGGTCCCGGTGGCAGCTGCCAAATGGCACAATGACCTCCTCAAACCAAAGGTTCAGCGGTCACCCTTACCTTCTAGGGCAGAGGGACACTGAGCCCCCACCTGGGGTCCAATCTGACCTCAGACAGTGAAGCCAGGTGCCCTGGTCACCAAGACCCCAAGCTGCGTGCGATCAAATATGTTCACTGGCGTCACATCAAAGAGAATGTGACTGTTGTCAAGGCTCAGGCACCTGATCCTCATGGAAAAGCTTTCCAGGATCTCCCTGCCACTCTAGGAGACGGGTGTTTTTATTCCTGCTGTTTACATGAGAAACTGAAGCCTAGAGAGGCCATGGGACACAAAGAGAACCCGTTCCTGCTCTACTGTAAGCTACAAGTCTGTGCTAACAGAATGCCTCATGTGCAAAACTTATGTTTAAAAATTATTTTGTTTATTTATTTTTTTTATAGCTAGGTGTGGTGACAAGTGCCGCAGAGACAGAGACAGGAGTCCTGGAAACAGGAGACGGATCCTGATACTCCCGGGCCCGCTACCCCACAGTCCTCAGACCAAGAGGAACAAGAGAGGCCTGACTCAAGTAAGGTGGGAGGAAAAAACCAACTCTCCAAAGTTGTCTCTGACCTCCAGGGCATGTGTGAACACACACACACACACACACACACTCGTGGGCAGGGAGTGAGGGGGACTAACAGAAGGCTCTGCAAAGGAATACATCCGTGATAAAGCAAATTTAGCAAAATGAAAATGATGATTAGGGATTTGATGTGTGTTTGACGTGTAATGTTGGCGATTTCCATGATGCAATGTTTGGAGGTTTCCACGATGCAAACCTAGACCTATCACTATTAAAGGACTCCCTACAAGCGACAGTCAGGGGAGTCAGGAAAGCCTGGGTTCAAATCCTGACCTGGCCGTTTCTTGCTTGTGTGCTCTGGGACAAGATTTAGACTTGTGAATATTTGGTATATGAATGCATGGGAGGAAGCTGACAAATGTCACCTCTGTTCCAAGACAAGAGCTTGTGGGGATAAGGGAACAGCATACAAAACGGTTTGCAAGAGTTCAGTGTGACCTAAAACTATAATCTTTCATGGCAGGCTCACAGATCATCTAAACGTCTCTCTCTCTCTCTCTCTCTCTCTCTCTCTCTCTCTCTCTCTC
>NC_034599.1:92295308-92324942 GCF_900095145.1 Mus pahari
CTCTCTCTCTCTCTCTCTCTCGTGTGTGTGTGTGTGTGTGTGTGTGTGTGTGTGTGTGTGTGTATGATATATGATGTATGATGTATGAGTGTGTGTGCATGCAAATGGACAGGTATATTTCCCTGTGCATGAACACGTGGAAGCCAGAGGTGGACACCAGTTGTCTTCCTCCATCACGCCTTGATTTTTTTTTTTTTTCTGTCTCAGATAAGCCGGCCTGGTCAACCTGCCTGCTGGGATCCACCTACCTCCACACCCTGACCCCAGCACTGGGGCTACAGAACCAACCCAGCTTTCGCCCACATGCTAAGGATCTGAGCTCTCTTCTGCAGCAAGCACTTTCCCCACTAGGACACCTCCTTAGCTCAAAAACCTAAGCCCTCTAATGTTCAATAAGACAGTAGGATAACATTTCTCAAAGGAAAGTCTCAAAATAGCTAGTAAACAGGACTTGGGCTGTGCCCAATCCAAATGAATGGTGAATGTCTAACATGATCAAAGTGCCACTTAGTTACCCTGACACAGTTACCTTGTATTAATGTATTACAGTGTTGTGGTAACCCCATAAATGTGCCTGATCACTGAATGTCAACTAAAAATAAAATACATTTGAGAAGCTACAAGAGTAGCATGCATAGGGCCATGGATTCAATCTCCACCATTCAAATAATTAATTTACTTACTTAAAAAAAAAAAAAAAAAAAAAAAGGCAGGATTTCGGCTAAGAGGTGAAGATGAGTTCCGTGGTTAAGAGCACATACCGCTCTTGCAGAGACCAGTGTTCTGGGATTTTGTTTCTTTTTCTTTCTTTCTTTTTGCTCTGTTTGTTTGTTTTTGGTTTTGGTTTTGGTTTTTTGAGACAGAGTTTCTTTTCTCTGTGTACCTCTGGCTGTTTTGGAACTCACTCTGTAGACCAAGCTAGCCTTGAACTCAAAGATCTGCCTGCCTCTGCCTCCAGACAGCTAAGATTAAAGGTGTGTGCCGCCACCACCCAGTCTTAGAATTCTGTTTTCAACTCTGTCCAGGCAGTTCACAGCCACCTGCAATTCCAACTCCAGGGAACCTGACGCCCTCTTCTGGCCTCTATAGGCACTGCATTCACATCCACCAAAAGATAGATAGATAGATAGATAGATAGATAGATAGATAGATAGATAGATAGATAGATAGATAGATATAGATATAGATAGTTATATAAACATACATATATGGTTTTATTATTTAAAAATAAAACCTTAAAATATAACTTCCCTGCTCATTGCAAGGCCCTGAATCCAATAACTCAGGTCTTTTGGAGACCTGCACCCTTTGTAGAAAAGAGATTAGAAATCACCACCCCCCATCCCACCCTCTCATCCAGAGATGTAGCTCCGAAGCTTGTCTTTTCTAGGTCCCCCAGGAGAAATCAAAGCACTAAGGTGTAGGGGAGGGCTGTGGAGGTGGACTTAGAGCAGTCTGTGCATTGATCCAACCCCAAAGTATCAGCAAATAAACAGAAAAGACACCTCACAAACCCAGAATAAAATTTCTCTGTGAGGCTAAACTCTACAACACAGGCAACACAGCATTCTTTCAGATAAATCACCAATGAGAGGCTAAAGAGATGGCTCTGTGGTTAAGAGCACTTGATGCTTTCTGGGGACCTGGGTTCCATTCCCAGCTCCCATATGGTGGCACACAACTGTTTGTAACCCCAAGGGAACTAAGACCTTCTTCTGGCCATTGTGAGCACAGTGCACACACGTGGTACACAGTCATACATGCAGACAAAACAACCATGCACACAAACAAATAACAAATGCCAGGGATTTTCTTAAAGAACCAGATAGAGCTTCTGAGAATTAAAAATACATGGTCATGCTCACTTTGGCAGAACATATACTAGAACTGAGAAGACACGGAAAACTTACGAAACCCGTGCACAAGGATAACACCAATCCTCCAGCATCCTATACTTCTCTCTTTGAGGTGGAATCACAGTGAATATTTACAAGTCTCTTGCTCAGATTCCATGCTCTATGCTTACATCAGCCTAATTAATTTCTTTTAAATATGAGATTAAAACCCTATGTGAGATCACTCACCAGGAATGAGAAGTCATCAATCAGCTCGTCGTGGTGGCGAATACCTGGAACTCAGAAAGCTGAGGCAGGAGGATCACACGTTTTATTTTTTCTTTTTTTCTTTTTTTCTTTTTTTTTTGGATCACACGTTTTAAGATCAGCCTGGACTATATAGCAGAACCCTATTTCAAAAGAAAATCATCAATGTTAAAATTTGTGAAAGCAGGTAAATTCGTAGGTCAAATAAACCTGAAGAGATCGTTTGTAACGTAGAAAATCACAAGAATTATCCACAGGACTGGACAGTGTGGTGGGGCCATAGAGAGAGAGAGCCGAGGTCCAGTAAATACAGAATAAGAAACCATGAGAATTGGAAAGAGGTCATCATAAAAGATCTAGTCATTGTGAGTTTCAGTAGCAATGAAAGAAGTGGAATCCTCATAAGGACAAAGCATTTCATGTCCCCAAGCAAATTAAATACAAACAACCTCGTGCCTGGACACATTGTAGCAAACATCAAAAAAAAAAAATTCCTGAAAGAGTGTCAGAGAAGAACCATGTCTCCTATAAAGGAATGATTGGCCTTCATGACGCCAACCACAGATGCCAGATGCCAGAAAATAATGCAATATCATGTGTATCTTCTACATGCTGGGGAGAGAAATGACTGCTCTTCCTGTGTTCTATGTTCGGCTATATTATCATCTGAGTTATGACTCACAGACATTAGTGGACGTACACACCACTAGAAGAAGAGATCGAATTCGGGACGGGGTGGGGGATGGAGGGGCAAAGAGAATCCAGGCATGGGCTAACTCCTAAGAAAGCAGTGGCTGTATAAATGTACATAGACCCGTTGCGTGGGCACATAAGCCGGACAAACTCTCTTGTTTGGTCACTCGATTGCCTGTGCCTCATCTGAGATGTTATTCTGCATATGTTTGGGGCATGCTGCTCAGAGCCACTTCTGCTTACCATGGCTGTCACATCATGTTGACTTCTTCAGTTCTGGAATGTTTCACTATTTCTGGTCTAATAAGAATAACCCTTCCTCATTTAAGCACAATCCCACACTTTAATCTTTGTTTGTTTGTTTGTTTGTTTGTTTGTTTGTTTTTAACCATCTTTTGTTGGTGAGAAAGGGGGAATCCTAGTTCTGTATACTACTTACAAATTCCACTGAGTGGTATTTTATTTAACTGGGGGAAATTATTTGCACTCCTTTGATGGTGCTTCAAGAAAAATTGGTACTGGCAAGATGGTCCAGCAGGTAAAAGTTCCTGCTGCTGAGTTATAACCCCAAGATCCACATGGTGGAAAGGAGAGAACCAACTTCCAAAGATTACCCACTGACCTCCACACATGCACACGCATACATACACATACAGCATACCCACATACATACGAGTACACATACACACATGCACACACATACACATGCTCACAAAATAATTACATGCTATCTTTTCAGAAAGAACAATTCTTGTCTGCCAGATTCTAGAGGAAGATTCTTCCACTGGTGAATTGTGTGGCTGAAGGTTAAGGGTCCGGCAACACAAACAAATCCTGGGAAGCCACACAGCATGACTTCCACTGCAACAAATATCTCACAAGAACCACAGAGCCACCGAGATTCAAGGAAGGGACAGGGACCTGACCTTAAGGAGTAGACCACACAGAATTTGGAAGCCACAGTTTTAAAAACGATCACCTGTATTTTTAGCATGGTTGAAATCAGATGCATGCCACAGCGGGAGCTAAAGTGTAAGATCTGTAATCGATGTGAACACTCTGTGTTCCGCTCACCTTCCATATTCTGTCTATCTTGGTGTCACAGAAAAGGAGTGTGTTGCTGAAACTGGTGTAAACATCCAAGATCCAACAGCTAGTATGCGGCCGCATTCAGAACAAGATGGGCGACGCATTCTTGCTGTTTTGAAACTAGGTCTCTTTGTAACCCTGGTTGGCCTTAAAACCCTTGCTCTTCATGTACAATGCCTCCGATATGCTGGGATTATAGGTGTGTGCCAGCATACCGTACTTTTTACCTACTCTGCCATCCAACAGAATTAAATGACTTCAGTCCCATTCATTGAAGCAGCTTATGAGGAATAAAAGTTTAGATCCAGCCATCAAGAGAGGGAGGTGGCATCCAGAAGCAAGGGCTTCCTGTGTAAACAGGAGGCGCATGGGAAGCAGGACTGTGCTGCTGGGACAATGGGCAGTGAGCAGGCAGGGCCTCCAGTCTCCGGTGGGTGACCAGGCAGGAACAGCTGGGGCCCAGTGCTCGACTGCCTGGCCCTGGAGAGGAACTGGCCCTGCTTCTGGCTTTCCCAGGAGGAAGTTCCCCACTGCTTCTAGGGAAACCCTTCCCATCCCGGGCCTCCCTGTGCCTCGGCTGGCTTTCTTCTTCGGGAGCCTGTTGTCTTTGGGGCTAATCTGGGAGACAGGTCTCTTGTGAAGTCCCTGTAGCCTGGAAGTGGGGGGATGGGGGAGCAAGGCAGGCCTGGCCCAAGATGTTAGTCCAGAAGGCAGCCCCCGCTGAATATACACCAACAGAAAAAGAATAAGGAGGAGGGAGGGTAAGAGGAGGGGGGGAACATGCAAGAAGGCCCAACTGCAGTCCTGGCCCAACTGTGGATGAGCTTTGTGATCAAGACAAGCCGCTTATCTTCCCTGAGTCACGATTTCCTCATTTGTAAAATCAGGAAAATCGTGTCTGTATGGAAAGCCTTGCTGAAAGATAAAACAAACTAACACAGGCACCAGGAGCTGGATGGACGGTAATGTGAGTCTAAGAACCAGAACTCTGAACCCTATCTAACAGGTGTTCTAGGTGGAGGGGTCTCCTGAGACTCACGGGGGAGGCGTGGTTGGGCACATAACTATGTGCACGTTCTCAGTGCATGCTTGGGCATTCCAGTGTGTAGCTCGAACTGCAGGACGCACAGCAACCTCTGCATGTTTCCGAGTTGATGCGCACTTCGAGGATCCCCAACGCCAGAGTGCTACGTCACATAACCATGTAGTGCAAAACAGCAGAAGTGCGTTTGAAGTCATTTCACCTTTAGAAGAAAAAGAAGGCAGACAAAGGATCCCTTGAAACGAGAATTAAAGACAGTTGTAAGCCTCCAAGTAGGTGCCTGGCATCCTTTAGAAAAGTGGTCAGTGCTCTTAACCACTGAGTCATCTCTCCAGCTGTAGCCTCCCCCCCCCCTACTTTTGAACAGGCTCTCCCTATGTGCTTCCGGCTGGCCTGCTACTCTCTATGTGAACCAGGATGACCTCAGATTCACAAGGATCCACCTGGCCCTGTCTCTAAGTGCTAGGATTAAAGGGGTCTACCACCATGCCTGACTCGTGAAATAATTTCTTATGCAACTGGAGTCAGCAACTCAAAGAGCAACTTTAAAGGCCAAATATTCTGGGGCTGGAGAGATGGCTCAACAGTTTCAGAGCACTGTCTGCTCTTCCGAAGGTCCTGAGTTCAAATCCCAGCAACCACGTGGTGGCTCACAACCATCTGTAATGAGTTCGGATGTCCTCTCTGGTGTGTCTGAAAAACAGCTTCAGTGTACTTACATATAATAAATAAGTAAATCTTAAAAAAAAAAAAAAAGATCAAATATTCTAACAAATACAACCCAAGGACAGTCCAATGTAATACTATACAATGAGAAATGGCAATAAGAAAACATTTGTAAATTATTTTTATTTTATGTGTATGGTTGCTTAGCCAGCATGTCTGTAGCACACCGTGTCACTGTGTCTCCTCGAATGCTTGTCACCAGCAGAGACCAGAAGAAAGTATCAGATCCTCCGAAACTGGGGTTAGACTGTTGTGAGTCACTCTGGGGGGTGACAGAAATCTAACCCAGTTCTCTGGAAGAGCATCAATGTTTTTAACCACTGACCAATCCCGCCACCCCCAGGAAAATGCTTGTGAGGTCTTTATTTTCTGTAGTTAAATCGTTGTGTTTCTTTTAAAAGCAGTAAGCCTCCCTTGTACAGTTAAAACACTACTTATAACTCAGTGGTCTCCAGTTTGAGTTCAGGGATTCTTTGTGCATACCTGTGTGCTCAGAACTGAGGCAGCTGTAGTCTCCCCATGGGATGCAGGCAAGCCCTGCCAAGAATACCTGGATTGTGTTTGATTTTTAACTTTTTTGTTTTTAATTTTTAATCCTCACCTGTGAGAAAATTTTTAATATTGGGATATTTTCCCCCCCTAGGCCTGACAGTCTCATACAACGACCAACAGTTGAAGAAGCTGTGCCCTAAAGCCCATTCCCATAACAGGTTAGGCCAGGCAGCTCCATCTGTCTTTAAAGGCTGTACACATGCCTCCATGGGGACTTCAGCTGGTCCCTGACACTGTGCCTGCCTGGACAGAGTTGCCTAGGCTTTCCTGGCCTGGGGGCCTAACTGTACTCCTGTGCTGGATTCAGACTCCTGGCAGAAAGATGACACCCTCAAAGAGGTGGGGTGACTCTCTAAAGCGAGGGAGCTTCCCACTCTAGAAGCCCTGCTGCTGGCCGAGAGAGATGCCCCACGCATTGCTGCACAAGCAGGCTTGGCACACAGGGAGGCGGTGCCTTCATCCTCTGTCCTCCACCCAAGTGTCTGGGACCCTGTCTCAGAGCACTCTTCCCCTTTTCCATTTTGCCGCTTCTTCATGGGGTCGCCACTGTTTCCATGAGGACACTAATGAGAGCCACAAACACTGAGCCAGATTCCCTCCGTCCCTACCTCTCACCGACCTCTAATTAAATGGGACAGGTTCAGACTAGAGAGATGGTTCAGCTCTCTTTCAGAGAGCCCAGGTTTGATTCCTAGCACCTACACAGCAGCTCACAACTGTCTGTTACTCAAGTCCAAGGAGATCTGAAGCCCTCCCTCTTTTGGCCTCCTCAAGAACCAAGTGTGCACACTTTTGAACAGATATACATGCAGGCAAACTATCCATACACATTAAAACATACATAGCTTTTTGTTATTTTCCAAGACAGCGTATCTCTCTTAGACCTTGCTGTCCTGGAGCTCACTCTGTCTATCAGGCTGGCCTTGAACTTATAGAGATCCCCCTGCCTCTGCCTCCCAAGTGCTGGGATTGAGACGTGCGCCACCACTGCCTGACCATAACTGATTTTTTTTTAAATAGTTCATATTAAAGAATCAATGACTAGTTGAATATCTAATTCCTCCCCAAACTAAAAATTCACTGAAGAGACTCTAAATATGGGATTATAAACATTTATTCAATAAGTGCTTTCTGCCAGACACTGTACACATCAACTCCCTAAGAATATAAGAATGGATAGCCAGGTGTGGTGGCGCACGCCTTTAATCCCAGCACTCGGGAGGCAGAGGCAGGTCGATTTCTGAGTTCGAGGCCAGCCTGGTCTACAAAGTGAGTTCCAGGACAGCCAGGGCTGTACAGAGAAACCCTGTCTGGAAAAAAAAAAAAAAAAAAATATATATATATATATATATATATATATATATATATATATATATGAATGGGCCCAGTATAGGGGAATGCCAGAGCCAGGAATGGGAGTGGGTGGGTTGGGGAGCAGGGGAAGAAGAGAGAGGGTAAGAGATTTTCAGGGGGTAAACTAGGAAAGGGGATAACGTTTGAAATGTAATAAAAGAAATATCTAATTAAAAATTACATATAAAAAAGAAGAACATAAGAATGGGGCTGGAGAGATGATTTGCCCACCAAGAGCACTGAATGTTTCTGCAGAGGACTATGTTTTAGTTCCTGGTACCCTAAAGGTGGCTCCCAACCAATCATAGGTACACAGGAGCTGCACATACATAGTTATATACATACATACATACATACATACATACATACATACATACATGCAAGCAAAGCTCATACATATAAATGAACCTTATAAAAATAGAATAATATGAGGATGAGTAAGAGGCCAGGTGTGACAGGAGTCTGTAATCTCAGCTGCTGTAAACTGAGGCAGGAAGGTCACTGACATCACAGCATGGGAAGGCAGAAATGGGAATGCAGAGACTGGAGAAATCGAGCCAGCCCCACCCTCTGGGAGTCCAGGGTCTAGTGGAAGGAGACAGACAAAGAACAAGTAGATGGTGACATAGGATAGCAACTTCTCCCATAGGAGTAAGCACAGCAAGGTGCTCAGGAGCCCAGAGAGGGCCCAGCTGCTGGCATTCAAGAATGGGCCAGCGAGGCCTCCAAGAGGTTCTGCCAGACTGAGTGTCCGTGGGCCAGGCAGATGGCACAGCAGATAAAATGGGCTTGCCAGGCAAACCTGGCAACCTGTTTGATTCCCAGAACCTACTAAGGGTGAAAGAAGAAAACCAATTCTACAAGGTTGTCATCTAACCTCCACACATGCTATGTGCCACTTGTACACACACAGACACACACTAATAATGATTAATGGGCTTATTAGAAAGACTCTAAGAGCAACTCAACTTTGTTATGTCCACAGGGGTAGGCAGAAGAATGCACCCCTATTTCAAGAAGACAGTGGAGGGTGTAGGCACGCAGAATACCCAGAAGGCGGATATCCTGAGATAGCCAAGAGGCCATACCCTCTTATGCCCCCGACACATGGACCCCTTGTTAAACCATACTGAACATTCGGGTATCATAGGCACAATAAGACCTTTGCTTACACCTCCCAGAGCACATGGTACCTACTTTGATCCCTGTGGGTGTATGGCTGATAGTCTCCCTGGACTTGGACACTGCGGGAAAATGGGGGATGACTAAAAACCTTCTGTACTTTTCCTCTGAGGCCCAGCTCTCACCTGTGAAGCCATCTCAGATTGCACAGTCTTGAGTCCCCCTTTCTGCATCTTCCCACCTGTAGCACTAGAACATGGGCTTGGAGAGCTACAGATGGTAGGGCCCTGTTACCTGGGGTTCTGCTGGGCAGAACTCCCTTATCCTCCCACGGGCAAAATGGCCATGCAGCACACGTCAGAGAGGAGACCAGTCGTGAGATGTGTTTGACTGTCATCCTCTCTCTCTTCCCTTCCTTCTCAGGTGGAAGATTCTGCCCAGCCTTTCAGAACTAGTGAGGTTAGCAGTCTCCCAAATGGTTATTTGGAATCCCATTGTCATTGTCATAAACATAAGAAAAATTTCCACTTGCCTGCCTGCCCTTCACAACCCCAAATCTTGGTTATTGTTTTCCCTTCTTTCTCTTTTAAGTTTCCCATTGTGAAGCAGTTTAGTTCATTCCTGGAGAATGACAGAATTAAATTACCTCTGTTTTTGCAACCCTTAATGAATAATGTCTCTAGGCAGTGATCATCACTGATTGTCAAAATCTAAAAATAAAATAATAATGATGATGATGATGCAGACACCAACTGTAAAATCTCTTGACCAAACTGAGCAAATATGAACACTGAATAGGTATGCAATATATATATATATATGGCCATTCTCAGCTTTTAGGTACAATCATGGTGTGATAGTTATGTTTTCTTCGGTGTTTATATTTTAGTCCTACAAGTTGAAATTCATAAAAACGAAGTGATAGATGTCTCTGTGGTTGGATCCAAGGAGTCTCCTTCGAAGCAGACATAGCATGGTAGTACACAACTGTGATCCCAGAATTCCAGAGGCTGGGGCAGGGAGATCAAGAGTTTAAGGACAGCCTCAGCTATGTAATGAGTCCCAGGCCTGCTGGGACCATGTCTCTAAACACAAGGTCAAAGGTTCCTGAAGAACAACACCCAAGGGTGAACTCCAGCCTATACACATACATAAAGAGACCCTGGGGAAACAGAGAAGAACACAGGCAGAACATAAAAATGCTAATATATGCTTATATTATGGATAATATATTAATAAATATATATAATAAAATATATACTTATATTATGGATACTGATTACTGAGATCTTCCTGCCAGACTCTATAATAAGTATTTACATAAGCTACCTCAACTTGTCTCCTTGGGAACCCCCTGCCCCCCCATCCCCACACCCCCACCCCCACAACCTGGATGCTACTACCATCACCATTTGCATTCGAAAGAACTAAGTCACTGAGAAACCATTCCAAAGCCACCCAGCAAATATATCACAGAGCCAGGATGTTGGATGTTGGATATGGCTGAAACCCAAGCTGTCACTTTCTCCCAGGGCTCCATCTTGCTTACTGGCTCCAGCAAGATGGCAGCTCCACTAGCAGCAGCTGAGACTCTGTATAATGGTAACTGGTGTCTGTCACCTTTGACCCAGCACCCCCACCCTTGGCAAACTGCAGCCAATGCTCAGTAGCAACCATACATGAGAAAGCCCAAAGCAGGGCTATGGGCAACAGTAAAGACTAGGAAATGACCCAATGCCTCTCAACAGGAACATGGATAAATAAACCACAGCGTGATCATACAATGGAGTGGTACCACACAGGGAGAATGAACGGCGCTTGCCTTTGTGTATCGACCAGGAACTTTTTCACAAACATATGGCCAAATTAAAAAGGCAAGCGCGTGTCTTTTAGAACAACCAGATACCAGTTATAGAAAGCTCCGAAATCCAGAACTTGATTTATTGCCCAGGAGTACATACACATGTTACACACATGTCATAACAGGTACAGGAATGTTAAACACCAAATCTGCCACGATGATCACTCCAGGAGAGAAACAGACAGAAGGGAACCAAAGGAAGATACAGATGGGGGGGGCCTCAGCTGTAAGATCTCTACCTTGAAAAGCAAAGATGTAGTGGGGCAGCTGGCATACACCGCAACCCCAGCACTCATGAGGCAGAGGCAGAAGATGCAGGAGAGTTTGAGGTCAGTCTGCTCTACATGGGCAATCCCTCTCCTGCACCTTAAAGTGTGTACTGAAATCTAGAAAACAACTGGCATCTAATTCCCTGTGGATGGGAGCCTATGCTGCTGTTTCCTAGGAAGACAGCTTTGCATAACTTACCAAACTTATAAATGCACACACCATTTGACACAACTACTAGAACATGTTGCTTTTAAATATATGGATATGTCTACAAAATTAAGTATACAAGACTGTGTACTGAAGTTCTGCTTTTAAAAACAAAGTATTTGGAAACAACCTAGACACCGCTGTGTTAATTAGCTTTCCTGTTACAGGGATAACAATGTATCTGACAAAAAAGCCTGGAGAGATGGCTCAGGGAGTAAGAGAATTTCCTGCTCTTCCAGAGGACCCAAGTTCGGTTCCCAGCACCCACACTGGGAAGTTCATAACTGTCTGGTACTCTAATTGGAATCCTCAGGCACCCTCACACACAATGGCACACACCACATGCACACACATACACATAGAGAGACAAATACATATACCACTGAGTGGGCACGCACATGCACAAATCAAATCAAAACAAAACAAATATATATAATGACAAAATCCATTTGGGCTTGCAGATTCAGGGTAAGGAGTCCAGCATGGTAGGGAGAGCATGACAGTTAGAAGCCTGAGGCAGATGGTCACATTGTGTCCACAGTCAGGAAGCAGTAAGATAAACGCTGGTGCTCGATCTGCTGATGCTCAATCTGCAACTTCCTCCCTTCTTTGTATTCAGTCTAGGGCCCCCCAGTCCGTGGGATGCCCTCATGCACAAATATGCTCACAAGTGTGTTTTCTACGTGATTCCAAATTCAATCAAGTTGACAGTGAAGATGAACGAACACAGTCCCTCTCAGCTCTATAAAGAAAATGCATTGAGATGGGGCCTCACAACGCATACCTGAAATCTGAGAGTCTGAAGGAGGAGTAGCTCAAGCTCCAAGGTAGCCTGAGCTAAGAGAGGTACCCTGCGGGTTGGAGAGGCTGTTATAGAAGGAGTTCTATGGTGCCTAGCTTGCAGCACTAGTTGCTACTCTGTAACTAGGAAAGTGGCAGTGTGCGGGAGAAAACTGGCCTTCACGCTTGGATAGGCATAAAATACAGGGTTCTGTCAGCCTGGGAGATGTGAGAGAGAGAGAGAGAGAGAAAGAGACTTTGTACTATAAGCCTTCTGTATTTGGGGGCCTGGTGGGGTTCAGGTGAACATATTGCTCTTCAAAAACTGATAAAAATTTAAAACTCTGAAGCAAGACAAGGTTCCTTAATTTCCCAGGCTGATACAATTGAAAATTAAACAAGGGCCTTTGTCATCTGTCCCACTGTAGTGGTCCCCGGCTTGTCAATGCTATGTATAAAGACTGTGGTGTACGGCTTGCTGGCGTATTATACCTTTAATACCAGTGCCCAACAGGCAGATCTCAGCCAAGGCCAACCTGGTCTACAAAGAGAGTTCCAGGCCAGCAAGGACTATACAGTGGGACCTCGTCCTAAAACAAAAAGACAGAGCAGGCATAAGGACCCCCATTCTTTCTGCACCAGGTACCTCTGTGGGCTAACGCACATCATACATGACCACGTATGTCTCTGGACTTGAGTTTCCATGTCCATACAATGGTACCCTTTCTGTTCAGACAGGTCACTGATCTTTCATTCCACCAATCAAAACACCGGAGCCAAAAGGTACCTGGAACAGGGCACACCAGGATCCTCAATTATCCACTGCCAAAGACCCCAAATGCAGACTACTTCTACCTGTGCCACCACAGCAGTCTGCCAATAATTATATCCAATCACAAACCCAGAGCCCAGCAAGGCTTGAATTAGTCTGCAGAGGGGCCTAAGGAAGGATGGGTTGGTTGCTCAGAGGGTAAAGCCCTTGCACATGACTTCAGAGTCCTGATAAGAAGTGGTCCCTAAGGAAGGGCTGCTGGCTGGGGGAGGGGGGGGCTACAAGATCCTGTCCACAAACCCACTTCCTGCTCTCTCACTGTCCACAAATCCTCTCTTGGGAGCACTTTCCAGGGCAAGGTGCAGCATCTTCAAGCCCTTCTAGAACCTGTGACCATCCTTGAACAAACACTGTAGAGACACCCAGCCTGGGTTTCCAGAAGGTATCTGGCATCTAGTGGCCCTGGCCTGATCTGCAAATGTCCTGAGAACACTACTGGGTCTCTGAACCCACAGCTTGTCAGACTTTGACAAAATGGAATTCCCCTCACATAGAGCAATGGTTTGGGAAGCCATGAAGTGGGAGGGCACGCTGGTGTGAAGAGGCTTGGAGTCCAAAAGCCGATTTAATACACTTCTACTAAAATGCTCAGGGTCTGAACTAATATTTGCAACAGGTGAGCTGGGGGAGTAAAGAGGCGGAGAGAATTCAAGGTTAACGGGGCAGAGATGGATGGGGTCACTGTGTGTTAGAGAGATGTGTGTGGATGCTTAAGTTGTAGGTGTGAAGCTGGAGGTCGGTCGGGTAGGGAGGTAAGTCCCCTTTGAAGCTCTCCTCTGAGGCAGCTTGTGTGGAAAAGGGCTTCAGCCTCCTGGTTCTTTTCTTCTGGCACGGGGACTCAGGTCAGATAAAAAGAGGATCTGAAGGACGAGCAGCTAGCAGCCAGCCGGTGGCTGAGCGTCTGAGCTTGGCGGTCCGCGGTGTTTCTGCGGCAGCTGCAGGAAGCTCGGCCCGGGAGAAAAGCATCTTCATCAGGGATCAGCGACTTGCTGACTTAGGCGGCGGTCTAGACTTCGGAGCGTTAGACCAGCTTGCTGAGAGGCTGCTCTGTCCGTGGCTCCCCGGTAAGGCATGGGCAGGCATTTCTCTAGAGGCACAAGGAGCTGGAGGCGCCGAGGGTTCCTGAAAACCCCGGCCAGAGAAACACAGAGCTCCTCCTGGCTCAGGACCGAGGACTCTGCCATTAAGTGCCTAGCCTTGCCAGAATGAAACGGGTGAAAAGTTGTACGGGCCGCACAACTTCTGCAAAACAGACCTAGAGGAACAGAATCCTACTATAGTCAAGACCTGGGGCCCTACCCAGCCTGCCTAAGGGGACTGGGTCGGAGTGAGAAGTAAATCAAAGTCCACCCGGCCACTTCCTAGAGCGCCTGCTCTATCCACCTACTGCTGTACCGCCCAACAGGCAAGCACCTTCGTCCCAGTCTTCTTAGCTCTGGCGCTTACCCAGGGCCAGACGCGCGGTCTGGAAGGTGATCCCTCGGGGAGCCCTGAAGTTGTGTTTCCCAGCCTTTGTGCGCACAAAAGGCACCCTTTCTCCACCTGGGATTGGGATACTGATCCTGCAAAGGACAGCAAGAAGTCAGTTTCCGGGAATGTGTGACTCCTATTTCCACTCAGAAAAAAAAAATCCTAAAGAGACTCTGATCTACACTCCCAACACACAGACACAGACACACACACACACACACACACACACACACCCCTGAGAAGACTGAAAAGGGAGCCGACAGAGGAATTCAGGGAAGCGATGACACATGCAACAATCCTGTCACACCTGGCTGCTGAGGAGGAGCTGAGCAGCGGAAATGGAGCCATGGAGGTGGTGGGGGATGAGACCCAGGGTCAGCTTGGGTGGTCAAAGAAAGAAAAAAAGAAGAAGAAGAAGAAAGAAAGAAAAAGATGAAGAAGGGGGAGACTGACCTCAACACTCTTTGGTCCCGACCAAAGCCAGATGTTTTGCCCCTGCCCAGACCAACCAGACTCAGCCCCAGACCCATAACCCAGGCACGCCTGATGGTGAGAAGACAAACACCTGCAGGCCTGCTCGGAAAACAGACAAATTTTGAAGAAGTGCTGTTTGTCTGAGTGTTCTCAGGGCGGGGAGGGATAGCTTAGGAAATCATGGAGGCTACTTTCGGATACTGTCAATAAGGGCTAGAAGTGGATATTTCCCAGAGAAATTTAGAGAAGTCTAGCTCCCTCGGATCCTGGTGGTTAGGCCGGGTTTGCCAGGTTAACCTCTCTGGAGTCATCTTTGAGATGTTGGATTACACACACACACACACACACACACACGCACACACACACACACACACACACACACTCTTGTCCTCCTTTCCCTACATCTCAGAGTGGGAAGCACACACTGTAGATAAGTGGTCTTCAGAATGCTGGAGCCACTGTCCAGTGTGGGCTCCTGGGATTCTGGAGAACTCTTAAAGTCCAAGCAACCTGAGAGAAAGAGGTAGAAACAGGCACTGGGGTGGCCACCTAGATCTCTGGCACACATCATTCATTCAGACCATTATCCTTCACGACAAGTCTGATCACTCTTCCTCGGCCTCTCTCACACTCCCAAGACTGCAAACCTGTGTTAAGGCTGAGTGAAAGGGCGCACCTGATGTTGTGCTGGTGCGGAAGGAATTCCTCTAAGTCCGTTTTCTATTTTCGGAGATGTAACTGGATCCCCACCAGACTTCAGCTATTATCTTAAAAACAAGGGAAAAGACGATCAGAACTACTGTCCATACATGGAACGTGAGAAAGCGCCTCCCCAGCCTGTGGTTTTCCTTCCTTGCCTACGCTGGAAGGGGAAGATGCAGGTAAAGGCTGTAAGGGTAGGAAGGACAAAGGAAGACAGGGAAAAAAAAAGACGTTGTATCCAGGAACCATGTTCCTAGATACAACCATGTACTCTGGTGTTTGATTCATACACCTCACTAAGCAAAACTAAACAAATACAACTCTCACACCTTGTACATACATAAGCATACCTGGGTTTCTGAACAGCACCCTTGCTCAGTATCACGTGTATCCTAAGAACAGATTTTTGTCCCATGCCTTCCACGCGTGACACTTGTGCACGCAACAGTCCCCAAAGACCCTCAGCAACATCCTCAAGAATACAAGGGATACCACTTGATCTTTAAAACACACACCCAAATTGTGGGATTGCAAGGCAAGTTCCAAAGAGAAAGCTGGTCCCTACACCCACCGCAGCACAGAGAAGTGAGATGTCCGATACCAGTGAGCCTACTCCTGGGTGTCTCTTCCGGGCGATCCTCTCCCCAGCCTCAGTCGGGCTCAGAGAGCTCAACGGAACAGGCCGAAGCTTCTGCCTTTCGTGACACGAGCTCTGAGCTGGTTTACCTCCAGCTGCTGCAAAGTTCGGCCACTCCACCCCGGTCCGGCCCCCTTGCCATCTCGCCCCTCCCTAAGCCTCAAAGCTGGAAGTCTAGCCCCAGCACAGCCCGAAGCACAGAGCAAAGGGGTTTGTTTTCTTTCACCTGAAAGCTGCCCGGAGGCTTGGATCACCTCTCCTCGCTGGGGTCAGCGTTCCCGGGGCACTGGCAGGGCGCAGCAAGCCCCAACCAAGGCCTTTCAGCAAAGCAAGCACCCGCTGATTTTCAGGACTCGTAAGAGCGTGAGCCAGGCTGTTGGCGGGGCCCCGGAGGCTCGGGAAGGCCGGTCCAAGTTCTGCCGGCCGTTTAAAAAAAGAGAGAGACTTAGAGATGAACTCGCCCGTGCGCTGCTGGCTGCCCCGCTATAGGGGCGAAGGCCCCTGACGCAAGCGGAACTCTGCGGAGCCCATACGAATCAGAACGGAGCGAGGCTCCTGGCGCACTAGGGACTCCAGGAGGCGGCTGCGCCAGAGACGCGGGTCGTGCCTCGGGAAACCGGGCGGTGGGGGGAGGGGAAAGCTCAGCCAAGAAAACCCACCGAGGCGGGGACTGGCCTGGGCGGGGAGGGGCGGCGGGGCCGGAGCCCCTAGCTGTTGGGCAGACTCCCGATGGCCAGAGGCTGACTTCCACTCCCGCCAACCGCTCCCGGAGGGGAAAAGAGAAGAGAGTGAGAGCCAGCCGCGCGAGGCCTCCGGTCCCAGCAGCCTGCAGAAGTTAGAGGCTCCGTGCGGAGCGCACACTCCTGCGCCCGCCTGCAAGGCGAGCCTGCACCGGGAGAGCACAGCCTCCCGGCTGCCCGGCCGCGGGGAGAGCCTGCTTTTGTCATGATGGCCAGCTACCCGGAGCCCGAGGACACGGCGGGGACCCTGCTGGCACCGGAGAGGGGACGCGCAGTCAAAGAGGCCGAGGCGTCGCCGCCGAGTCCCGGCAAAGGCGGCGGGACAGCACCGGAGAAGCCGGACCCCGCGCAGAAGCCCCCGTACTCGTACGTGGCGCTCATCGCCATGGCGATCCGCGAGAGCGCCGAGAAGAGGCTCACCCTGTCCGGCATCTACCAGTACATCATCGCCAAGTTCCCGTTCTACGAGAAGAACAAGAAGGGCTGGCAGAATAGCATCCGTCACAACCTCAGCCTCAACGAGTGCTTCATCAAGGTGCCGCGCGAGGGCGGCGGCGAGCGCAAGGGCAACTACTGGACGCTCGACCCGGCCTGCGAGGATATGTTCGAGAAGGGCAACTACCGGCGCCGCCGCCGCATGAAGCGGCCTTTCCGGCCGCCGCCTGCTCACTTCCAGCCGGGCAAGGGGCTCTTCGGGAGCGGAGGAGCGGCGGGCGGCTGCGGCGTGCCCGGAGCGGGGGGAGATGGCTACGGCTACCTGGCGCCACCCAAGTACCTGCAATCGGGTTTCCTCAACAACTCCTGGCCCCTGCCGCAGCCGCCCTCGCCCATGCCCTACGCCTCCTGCCAGATGGCGGCAGCCGCGGCAGCCGCTGCTGCAGCCGCTGCAGCCGCCGGCCGGGGCAGCCCCGGTGCAGCCGCGGTGGTCAAGGGGCTAGCGGGCCCCACGGCCTCCTACGGGCCGTACTCGCGCGTGCAGAGCATGGCGCTGCCTCCGGGCGTCGTGAACTCCTACAACGGCCTGGGGGGCCCTCCAGCCGCGCCCCCTCCGCCGCCCCCGCCGCCGCACCCTCACCCGCACCCTCACGCACATCATCTGCACGCGGCCGCCGCGCCCCCGCCAGCCCCGCCACACCACGGGGCTGCCGCGCCTCCCCCGGGTCAACTCAGCCCCGCCAGCCCGGCCACCGCCGCGCCCCCGGCACCCGCGGCCACGAGCGCACCCGGCCTGCAGTTCGCCTGCGCCCGGCAACCCGAGCTCGCAATGATGCATTGCTCGTACTGGGACCACGACAGCAAGACAGGCGCGCTGCACTCGCGCCTGGATCTCTGAGTGCCACCGCGCGCGGGAGCTGTCCTCCCCATCCCGGGAGTGGAGGAGCCGAGCTCTGGTCGCAGCCGCAGCAGCCAGCCGGACAGCGCGCACTCGGGGACAGCCTCTGGATGCAGAGCCCTGGAACGTTCTGCCCCTCCTCGGTCCGCCCCGCTCCTGCGACTCCGCTTTGTCGCCTCTGCTGCTCCTCCGGTGCTCTTTCCCGCCTCGGCCTCTGCCTTCCCCTGCTGCTAGCCGGAGGCCGCCCCCTCCGTGCTTTCCTCGGGCCTCCTCTCCTCCTGGAGTCCCAGAGTCAGCGCAGGGAGTTGAGTCCCCGGCCGAGGTGCGGTCGAAGTGTCCGAGGCGCGGCTTACCTCTTGGCCCTCTCTTCCAGGTCGGTGGACTCAAGCTCGATTTTAATTTTTCTTCCCCACCCCGACTGCCGCGCTGTCTGCGGCTAGAAGCGCTAGGCTGCTGGGGGAAGCGGGACCCACATTGCGGGAGAACGGAAAGAACGTGTCTGGTCGCTCTGCGATCCCTCCTGGAACTGATCAGAAGCCGCTTGCAGAGGGGCCCACTGGGCGGGGCGGGGGTTGAGCCCCAGGCTGGAGCAGGGACAGCCTCGTTCCGCGGCCTGTAACCGACTTCTCATCCCCCGCGCCTCGTGAGGCCGTGGTGCCTCCGCTCCGCAGAGCACCGCTTCGGGCACCTCCAGGCCAGGTCTTTATGAAAAAGATTGGTGAGGTTTTTGAAGATATTAAAAAATACTTTTTAAAGAAAAAGAGAGAGAGAGGGAGAATAAAACATTCATGGGGGAAAAAACGGCGAAATGTAATGACCTTGGAGTTTGCTAAAACCAAACAACAAAATCAAAAGTTTTAGTTTTCTTCATCGTCCCTGCTGGGAGGGAGATTTGTGTAAGAATTCCCGTGGTGACTTCATTAGGCTGTGTTCAGAGGCAGGAGAAAATAACTAGCTAAAAGAAGGTTTCCACTACAAATTGGGAGTTTTCTTTTCTATTTAAAAGTTAAAACTCAAAACAAATTTCCTCGGATCTTCCGATTCTAGCCCCGGATGCCAGGAGAGATCACTGCCTGGCTGGCACACACCGCCCAGATGACACTCCTATCCCTGATTTTTGTTTTTCCAATGTCTTGTTTCTTCCACCTTCGGAAGGAGAAATGTGAAACTCGTCACGGCCGGCCCACACGGGCTTGTGGCCCCAGCCGGCTGGCCCGAAATCCCGTGACCTGGTGGTTGAGTAATGTCTTTCCGGGACCAAATTTTCTAGAGGGAACTAGAGCACTTTTGTTGTGTTTGTATGTGTGTGCGGGCGTCCCTTGTCAATTCCCAAATAAATTTTTTTGTTTTGTTTTTTTTCTTTTAACACGGACTTGGACTTGCGTTGTTTCTTTTACACCGTAGTTCAGCAGCTAGCTAGCTAAGAGAGCAGCCTTTCAAGCAAAATTGTGTTCTTTTAAAAAGTGACACAAACAAGAGTTGAGGACAACCCGGGTGGCAGGCGCTTTGGGCTGTCGCTGCTGCTTTGTTTTTCAGGAGATTGTTTGTTTTTCTGTGTCATCGCTTGTCTGTTGCGGCTGTTTCACACCGGCAAAGATACCCGGCCCTCGCTAGAGGCTACTGTAGGCAAGGTTTGTTCTATTTTTGCATTCGTGTAAGTTTATATTTTGCCTCTTACACAATTGTACTAGGTGCGTGCGCTGTGTTTCCACTGCTATCCTCATAGTCTAAGAATTATTTTTTGTCAAAAATAAATTTGTTTTTTTTAAATATAAAACCCAGATTTCAGAAACACCTTGGAAGCTGCAAGCTTTTCTACAGTGTACTAGGTGATTTGTCATACTGTTGTTTTTAGCAATTGGCATTCATTTATCTTGAAATAAGTGTAGGAAACTTGGTGCTTTGGGGTGGGGTGGTGTACAATATGCTACGGAGGTGGGTTTTTGCTTTCTCTTTACTGAGCTCATCAAATAACGAATTAAGATCCGTGCTCTCATGAAGATACAAAAGGTGTTTGACCTGGTTGCAGATGAAATCTCTCTGGTTGATTAGAGGTGGCTGGCCTTCAGTTTTCCAATGGAATGACAGATATTGGATCCTGCAGTGAGTGGCTAAGGGTTTGTGCAACAAGACTTATATATCCCATGCATAACCACCAATCTGTCGCCTGCCTCTCTCTACCTGGATAAGAGACAGGTCCAGAGGAATGAGCTGGGAGAAGCTGAGAGTTTAAAGGAATGAACCTATGAGTCCTCATTTCAGCTAACCGAAGGTTTAACCTTAGGAATGTCAGGGTTATATCTAGATTATATGTTGCAGGAATCAAGGGAAGCCTGTTCAGCTCAGAATGCAATCTCCTTTCCCCCCAAAGATCTCAGAAGGAGGCTACAGTGTAGAGGAGGTGCTATGGATTCCGGAAGGCAGAAACTAAAGCTTGCCCACCCACCGTGGATAGGCTGAAAGGAGAATCTCAGTTGTGATGGAAAGGGAGAATCCCTCAGGCAAGAGGGTGCTTCTGTAACCTGATGTAGTCTCAAATGTACGGATTGGATCACTGTAGTCTGTGCCTGTCGTGAGCTAGCACACAGAGTGTGCGTTTCTGGTGTCTGTTATTTAATGGTAATAGGGTAGAAGCTGTGTGTCTGTCATTCACCTGCAGGGAGGGTGGATGACATATATTTAGAAGATTGTACTAACCATATGACTAATATTAGGGAGTGCTTACCAGAACCCCCAGTACTTGTTGCATTCATACTGCGTGCTGATCTACACAGCTGTGCTCTGGGTGTGTGTTTCTAGCTTGCTGGAGGATAACAAAGTATGTGCACCCTTCACTTCATCTGACAGAGCCCCCCTGTTCCGGGGACTAGCTGTCAGTACCCCAACAAACTGCTATCCAGAGTAGAAAACAAGAGGACAGCTTCAGAGGTAGGGCTCTTGGTGGGTAGGTCATTATCCAGCTCCACTAAGATGGAGAAGCTGCACAAGGCCTGCACTGGAGGATTGTCTCTCTGCACCCAAGAACTACCAGCAAGAGGCGTCCACAGCTGGGAAGGCTTTGCCAAGTAAGGAAACTTAGATGGAGAGGGCTTTCCCAACACTACACAGTGGTTGGAGGAGGTAAGAGAAGGGAGCCACTTCCCCACGGATGCCTCCAGAAAGACATCTGTCTCTAATTCCAGCCCTAAGGGGTTCTGCAAAGCGCTAAAATTTGGTCCTTCTCCCTAGTTGGGGACAATAACAGACCTTCCTTGTCTCAAATTTCCTTTCTCTCCTTTCTCCCTCTGCCTTGCACTTTTGAATTTGTTAAAGAATCTGATTCAGATATTTCCCTCAGTGAGAGCAAAAGTATTCAGGAGAGTTCCTGGTGCAGAACAATTATGCTTTAGTCTACACAGTCTGGCTTGGATAGCTAGTGGCCCATGTGGGTATGTGCATACATGTTTGCAGTGAGTTCTAAAAATGTAAGATAAATAGAGTATGCTGTAAATATCCTACCCATTTCTGAAGGATACAGGTAATGAAGGATACAGCTGTGAAGCATGGTATTGAATGGTGTGTGCAGCAGGGGGGTTGTTTGTGCACAGACACATCCCTAAATACTGACAGATTGCAACATTTTCTCTATGTTTGAATTCTTATACCTTTGTATTCCCTAAAAACCTGAAGTAAGTGGGCTGGTGGGGGGGAAGTCCAATTCTCTAATGGGACTAGAGAAACATTTTTACCAATGCAAGAGATACACTGAGGGATTGTATTCAGCCTTTGCATTGTCTTTTGCAAGCCAAGACCGAAAAGGTAGGCATGTAGAGAGAGCCCCCTGGTGGTGGGTAAAAAACTGGGGGCAAATCCAGGCTTCCTGAAACCAAGTAGCCATCTTCTGATGGGCTGGGGTGGGGGTAGGGGTGACCTTGGTGAAGGCCTGAAGCTTTCCAACTGCTGAGTCAAATCCTTGCCATCCAGAAAGGGGTCCCAATGCCTGGAAGTGATTTGTTCAAGATCAAGATTCCCAAAGAGTCCCCACTTTATTTACATAGTACTTAACTATGTTCTTTTGGCTGTGTCACTGCTGTGTGACAGCCTCTGTTCCTTAGCCAGAATTCCCCCCTCCCCCCCCGCCCCCAGATAGGGACCAGGGGCAAAACACTGACAGGTCTTTAAACCAAGTAAGCCAGTAAGCTAGTGACTGTGTGCTTTCTGGACAGAGTGGGTTCCAGGCTGTACCAAAGGGGTACCTGGGTCTCAGGAACCAAACTCACACAATTGAGCGGTTGAAGATCTGACCAAAGAAGTTGCCAGCCACAGGTCACCAGCCTCAGAAATTCTCAGATGAGTCCTGAGACTACCTGCCACTCAACTCTGTGACAAAGCACAGCCCTGGGTGCCAGTTTAGGCAGACTGTTTGTTCAGCAGGAAGTGTGGTTTTTTTGTGGCCCAGGTTCTGGCTTGAGATGAAGCTGTCCAAGCCCATGTCGCCCCAGAGAGGTGGCTCATGCAGGAGGACACACAAATAAGGGCCTGTCCACAGGGAAGAACATACCATGGAAGGCCAGAGTCCTCCTTTAATAACTCTGACCTTGGCAAAATACTGATTCCAGATTTTTTTGGGGGGGGGGTTCATCTATAGAGCAGAGATAATGAATGACCCATCTACAAGTGATTACAACAGTTAAACATTCCAATTCAAAATACCTAGTTTTATTGTTGGTATGTTTCCCATTTCTGGAAGAAGGGAGGAAGAGAAGGGCTCAGACTGTAGTCATAATGCCAGAGGGTCCCCCAGCTGTCATTTCCAGGCCACCCCTGAACACCCCAGGAACCCCGGCAAACCAGAACCTACTGGGCTCCAGGCGCAGCTGGTGTCTGCCTTGCCATCAGGAATGAGGGATGGGTGGCCTTGAACACTTGACCCTGAGGGCATACAGATGATGTACTCTTGGACTTACCCAGGAAATCTCCCTATTGCTTCTGCCAAGGCCATTTTCTCAGATATTCCAAGTTTTCTCTGAGAAAGACGCTTTTCCCATAGGTCTCCTTCCTCTCTGGTTCAGGAATATTTGCATTTTTTCTTTACCTTTTCTTTTTTTCAGAAGAGCAGAAGGTGGCTGTCCTCGTGTGAGAGATTGTGGGGGAGGCAAGTGTTAGCCTGGGACTTTGTTGAGAATCAGGGAAACCCCTGCGGGGATTGGGGTCGGGGTAAACGCAGGATCCGGGCTAAACTGAGAATCAATGGCAGACGCTGAGCTGTAGAGCGGGAGCCCGAGGTAGTGCGAGACCAGCTGCTGGGAAAAGATAAAAACAAAACAACAACAACAAAACAAACAAACAAAACAGGTGCTGGGCCTCCAGGGATACATGCAAGTTCAGACCCTCCTGCTTGCGGGAGACTCTCCAGCTCACCCCGCACAGATTTTGGAGATAGGAGACCGAATGATTTGGCAGGCGGGTCTGAGCCTAAGGTAGTCTGCACTGTAGGGCAGGGGAAAGGAATCCTGCAAGGGCCCGAAATCCCGCAGCAGGGCAGGAGCAGTCGGATGGACAAGGAAGACCAAACTGAGACCACAGCCTGATTAACTGTCTCTGATAATACTACCAGCACATCAAACAAAGCAACGCCTTTCTCATCTGTGTAAAAGGAGCCTTGTTTGGGCAGGCAAACAAAAGTTCGGGGTCCCAGGAAATGTTCGTCCCGTGGACTAGGGGGAAGGGGCACTAGCCATTTGGTTTTTTGTTGTTTGCTTTTAGAAAAGAAAAAAAGGAAATTCGGCACATTTTTTTTTTTTTTTGAAAAATCTTGCCCAACTACCACTAAAGGCTGTTAGAGTGAGCAAGAGAGTCAGGAAACAGGGCCCCCACCCGTGGTGACATCGGGCCTTTGTCCTCTTTCCTGAAGCCCCCGCGACTGCTGACCGTGCTGAGATAAAGGCCGGGTCAGGGCCTTGTGGAATCCCGGGGGAGGGGGCAGCGGGTCGTCCCGATGGCCCTTTCAACTCAATGCGGAGTTGACGGTTCCAACCCGCTGACCTCGTGGATCTACGGAACAGGGGCCACAGCCCGCCTACGTTCCCAAGCCGCTTTGGCCCTGAGAGCTTTCTGCCCGGTCCTCATTCTCACCAGCACTTTTATTTTCTATTTAGAGATCTGGACGGGGAAGAGCTGTGCTCCCTGCGGACCTGCTCCGCATAGGAGGAACAGTGGTTTTTAGCGTTTGCAGCCACTGCTAGGCTTGCTTGTCCCTACCGATTCCCGCTGGTGTCTGTGCTGCCATAACTATCTGCTTGGCGTTTCTTTGTCTCCCACAGTTAAATTTAAAATAGTCTGGACAGTGTCTTCTGTCCTCCCAAGCCCTCTGCAAAGAAGGCAAGAGAGGGACTGTGAGCTCAGGCTACCAACAGCTGGGTCTCAGCAAAACTCAAGTGTGCTTGAGTAACTTTTGTGACAGTGGCCCTGGCGTCCCCAGGGTACCCTAGACACACCCGAGTGCCCTGCTGCTCAGAACCCCTTTGAAGGAACAGAGGAGGAGAGCCAAGCAACTGGCTGCTGTGGAAATGCAGTTAACCTGCAGCCAAGCAGAGCATTGTCCATTCAAGCCTTCTAGTCCCCTGAGCCTTCTTAGCCCCAAAGGACCCTGAAACCACATATTCTCCCAAGGCAGCAAGTTCTACTTCCTCCTAGGAGACTGGGGTGAAGGTTCCATTCAATCTCCCCTGAACCAAATACTTTTTATCCTCAGGATGGTTAGACCTGAGGAGGGCCAGGGTACCCTCTACCACCTCCTTCTCTGGCTCCCTGCCCCCATCAAGCAGCCCGGGGTCTCTGTCCCCAATGAAACTGGAGCTGCCCACCGCCAGCAGATGAGAGATAAAGGAACCTGGTGGCGCCAAGTCGCGCTGACCTAAAGACCCGGATCCGGCCTTTTCCGCACCCCAGAGCGTCAGAGAGCACAGGAGACCCTACTTCCCCGGAGCCCTTGACTTAGCTAGGTAGAAATAGATCGGCTGAACAATGTATACATAAACGTTGGGTTGGCCTGCTGAGTGCAGTGTGCGTGTGCTTGACTGTGGAAGGATGTCCTGTATCTGTGTCCTTGTTCAAGCATCCTTGTCAATGTGCTTGCACGGAGACCAGTGTGCCCATTTAACGCGGGAATGATGCCAATGCGCGCGCGCACACAAATGAATGATTCTAGCATCTATCCTGTTGTCTAGCTGGCAAAATACACAGGTAGTAAACATGCCTGGCCACTCGACAGTCACAATGATGATGTACACTTAGGCTTTTACCGTTTTCAAACGTGATTTTTCACAACATCCCTGAGAAATGCTCTTCTTTCCAATTTTACAGAAGGGGAAAAGAGCCAAGAGTAATCAAATAAGGGCCCTTTACAACCAATCTGAGAGAGACGGAAGTTAGCCACAGCTCCTGGGATTCTGGCTGCTGAACACTGGTGTGTTTGCCTAGTTCTCCCGCAAAGCCGGTTTATTTAGTGTTTTCAAGGGACCCCAAGCCTTTTGATCCACTTGGACAGGCTTCCTTGGAGATGAACCACAACAAGCACACTTTTTTTTTTCTTCATTCGTTTGCAACAATCCCTTCCATATCCGGGTGACCCAAGTGCTCGGGTACAGAATAGTTCCAGGATTGTCTGAAAGCCGCTATGGCGCTTCCTGGTGCCTTCAAGTGGTGGCCTGACCTTGTGCAAACGGATCCCAAATCCCACCTGGCTTTCTGAGGCAGCAACTCAGACACGGAGAAAAGATCGTATCCCCCAAAGATAACCCTAATGTCTTTGTTGAGCCAGCGCACGGGAAGAAAAAAAAAAAAACTGAATTCATTTAGCTCTTGCTGTCTGGAATCCCTAACTTAAGACCCAGAGCCCATTTTACAGCAGTGGTTACTAAGAGACTGGAGCGGAGTAGTGAGTTCTTTCAGCTCAACACCCAGAAAATGGCCAGGGAAAGGCTAGAATCCCTAGTTAGGATCCTAACCCTAGGTCCTTCTGCTCCCAGAGCGGATCACCTGGTTATGATAGCTACATGTCTGCACGTTGGAGCCATCTCACTATTAGCCTCTGACTTCTCTCGCCAAGGACTTGCCAAGAAGTTTTCCCTAGCGTTCACTAAGCTAACATAAGGTTTCTACACGCTTGGACTCTATTGGGAGGATGGGATGGACCATACATTTCTTGGATACAGAACCTTTGCCTTCTATCTCAAGGCAATTAGTCCCCTTCCCCGTGCCCTTCCCTTCAAACCCTCATTGTCGCAGAGTGAGGTTGTCCGAGGACTGTAGCTTAACCACATTTCTCAGGGTGCCCTTGGGCCTCAGCGTCTGGCTCCTCCGACAAAGGTCACTGCTCTGGGAGCTCCAAGGCCACCTCTACTCTGCAGGGTCGGGTCTTTGGAACCCGGCCCGAGGTTCAGCAAGGCTGTCGTTCGGCCTCATAGACTACAGGCTGCCCTCTGCTGGCACCGAACAACACCGCCACCTCCTTTGCCACTCGGGGGCTGCAGCCCTAAAAGAGTGCAGAAATAGGTGCTCCTACTCTTGCCCGATCCCCAAAGTGAATGTCGCACCTTCAACTATCAAATCCTCGCACATGCATCACCAACCTATATTAGCTCGTGTGTGTGTGTGTGTGTGTGTGTGTGTGTGTGTGTGTGTGTGTGTCTGACTGTAGGTGGTCAGCCTAGGAGCTTCGAAGTCAGTCAAGCTCTGCGCTGGCAACTCTGTGGCATTGCGGTTTCCACAGGGACCCCAGGAAAATCCTCCCTCCCCAAGGCAAGTTTGAAATGAGAACCTACAACCCAGCAGCGCCCTGGCAGCGCGCTGCAAGCTTCTGGAGGGCTCAAGGGTCTCCAAGGAGAGCTCCAGTCTGTGTGCTCAGGCCTTTCAGCCACCGGAGCATCGATCTGATGAGGCGCAGGCAGGCATCATCCAGATACCCAAAAGCCTACCTCTAGCCTACTCAACACCACCGGACGTTGCCTGGCTCTAGGTACCTCCTAATTCTTGCAATGCATTGCATCTGTCCTGTCTGACCCCCAACAAATGGGCAGCACTGCAGTGACAGAGAGGGCTTCCTTCTCTGCAGGCACACCACAGGCCCTCCTCTGGGTTTGCTGACAGAACCAATTTCAGATGTCTATTTCTGGCTCTGGGAAGACTTTAGCAGTGAGGCAGAGAATGTTCTACTGACTGCAATCCACACTGAGGTAAAAATCAGTAACCACACCTGTGTCTCTCCAGGAATCTGCCCATTTTCACTTTTCCCTCTAGTTACAAAAATTACTCAAATTGGAAATCGGGAAAGTAAAGTATTAAGATTCTCTCTCTCTCTCTCTCTCTCTCTCTCTCTCTCTCTCTCTCTCTCTCTCTCCCTCCCTCCCTCGCTCCCTCCCTCCCATTTCTTTATCTTTCTTGCTATCTCTCTCTGTCTCTTCCATTTTCTCTTTCTTTATCTGTTCCTGCCTGTCTCTCTTTGCCTCTGTCTCTGTCTCTGTCTCTGTCTCCCCCCCCCCCCCCCCCCCCCGCGCGCGCACACACACACACACACACACACACACACAGCAATCCCGGCCATCCTCTGGTGGAGGTGACACAGCTAACATCTTGGTGACATTTCTCTTTCAGTTTATTCGTATGCTGTAACACATGTTAAATACAGTTCCCAAATTAGCAGACTGTAATTTTCGTAGAAGTTACAGGATCTTGGCATATATGTAGTCCCAGCAGGCCTTCACCTGCCTCAGCCTCCCAAGTGAGAATTTTCAATTTTGTGTTCTGCTTGTCTTAAATGCTGTCAATAAGGATTTCTCCAGATTTTGTTTGAAAAAAATATGCAATGACTGTGTAATAACCCATCCTGTGGATGTACCACCAATTCTATTTCCTGAACAAGAATAGTTCCTTAGTCACAACTCTTGGGTCATTCAATATACAACTGATAGTTAATCAGAAAATATTAACCTTCTAATAATCTAATAAAGAGAGCCAGGGTACCATTCTCAGGACACAAAGAATCCACCCCAAAATTTGTGACTGTCCTTCTGTGGAAGAGAGCCTTCCAGCCTCTTCTGATAGCTACCTCCCTCAGCTGGAGACCCAGGGAGCAAGACTGATGGGAAGGGTAGCCTGAAAGCCAGCAGGAATAGGACTTGTGTCTGGACAGCCATCCCATGCTGCTGCTAGGACCAAAGCCAGGTAAACTGAAAGCAAAATAGCATATGTGACCTGGGTTTATGCAACGGGTCAAACATTCATTCACTTGACCCTCAGAAAAGCCACTCGTGCACTCTGAACTGCTGGCATACAAATTCCAGTAACAATACCTTCCACAGCAAGTACATAATCACACTCTTAGCCTGGTGACTGTACAAAGAAAGCTCCAACATGTGGTAGTCACCACTCTCCAGTCTCCACATCAGCTGCTCCATATGACTGCTGCTTCTGGCTATAGCTATCTATGACATTGGGATCCCTGCAATTGCCCTCTCCCTCAACTCCTGACCCCACCGCTACTGCTAAACACAAGCCAAAATTCTGGCACAAAGCCGGGCACAGGTTCTCAGGACTCTGGCAGTTTGTTCCCAACACACTCTGTGGGCTGCTCATGACCTACAGACAATCATCCCTGGGCTTGGGTTGTTAAAACAGGAAAATATGCAAACCCTTCATTCACAGGGATCCGGCTATTGTTGGGTCAGAAATGAAATTTTTGTTTTGCTGCCACACACACACACACACACACACACACACACACACACACTTTTTGCTTGCATCTTTAGAGCTCAAAAGGCAAATGATCTGACTTATTTCACCAGCTCCAAGAGCCAGGCTGGAAAGGTCCATTTGGCTTGAACTGATGTCTGACATACTCCAGAGAGATTGAGCTTTTCTGGGTTCTGTTTTTTATGTCCACAATAAAAGTAGGCATTTATCTGGGCTGTGGTGGCACATACTTTTAATCCCAGCACTCAGAAGACAGAGGCAGGCAGATTTCAGAGAGGCCAGCCTGGTCTACACAGTGAATTCCAGGACAGTCAGAGCTACACAGAGAAACTCTGTCTTGAAAAGTCAAAAGAATGGGGGTAGGGGAGTAGGCTTTATTGGTTAGCTACACAAAATATCTTTCAAAATCCATCTGTCAGATAGGATAAGATAGGAGAACACTACTTTCCTCTTGGAAAGAAACTCAAAAAAATATTACTTATTTTTGTTGTTTTTGTTTTGAGACAGTGTTTCACTATGTAGCCTTGACTAGCCTGGAACCCACTGTGTGTTTCAGGTCAGTCACATGGTCCAGTCTGCCTCTGCCTCCCAAGTGCTCATATTAAAGGCATGTGTCACCACATTGGGTATGATTTAAGAACACTTTAATTTAGACCCAATTTTGGTGATATAATCTCGGCATGCAACAAACTCAAGTGGGAAAATCCATGTGTTTGAGGCTATCCTGGGCTACATCAAGGTAGAGCAGGGCTTCTTGGCAAAACAAAACAATAAAGCTGTTATTTACCTGACCAGTCTAACCCTGTAATCTCAAATGCACACACACACACACACACACACACACACACACACACACATCACACACACACACACACACACACACGCTCGCTTTGTAGGCCTTTCTGTAGGCTGAATTTC
>NC_034599.1:92325382-92366844 GCF_900095145.1 Mus pahari
CACACACACACACACACATCTCACACACACACACACACACACACACATCTCACAGAGAAAGGTTTTAAATCAGATACATGAATAGTCAGATAGGTAGGAAAATCGATAGATAGATGGATAGATAGATAGATAGATAGATACATACATACATACATACATACATACATACATACATACATACATAAGTTGGAGTTGAGACAAAGTCTCACTTTGTAACCCAGGCTGGCCTGAAATTAGCTATGTGGCCCATCCTAACCTTAAAGTCATGGCTTCTTTGTGCTTTAGTCTCCTGCATACTGTCATAAGAGGCATGAGCCACCCTACCCATCTCTTTAGAGATTGTCTCTGTCTCTAGAGGTGCTTTACAATCCTGGAGCCTGTAGTTCCTCCACAGGATGCTGATGAAGCACATCAAATCATATCAGGAAATCACTGATGTTCCTATTTGGATGGAAAATGGAGGTTTTGCTAAATGGTCTCTGGAAATCAGAGATTCCAAGGATGTTTCTGCTGGAACCTTGTGGATTTGCAGAATTCCTGAGTCCAACATTGTGTGTGTGTGTGTGTGTGTGTGTGTGTGTGTGTGTGTGTGTGTGTGTGTGTGTCAGCCAGGTAAATGCATATTCTGTTTCTGTGAACTTTGGTTATGTTGTCGTCTTGGTACATGACAGGTCATTTTGGTCACAAGAAACATAAACCTTCCATAACTCACTTAACCAAACCGTGGGCAGAATATTGGTATAAAGATTTGTGGATGATCCTGGTACCCCAATCAGAATACCTAAAAGACTCCAAGAAAGGCTCAAGAGTCTTCAGAATTAATTTGTAGCTGGGCATGGTGTACATGCCTTTTATCCCGGCAGTTAGGAAGCAGAGGCAGGAGGATCTCTGTAAGTTCAATGCCAGCCCGATATATATATATATATATCATCCTATTCACTTAGGAAGCTAAGGAACCATAACTACAAGCTGAAAAACAACCTGAGTGATGCAGCAAGTTCAAGACCAGTCTAGACAACTTAATGAGACCTCTTTCTGAAAATAAAAGATTAAAAGGTGCCGGGGAGATAGCTCAATAGCAAATTGCATGCCCTTACCCTAAGTTCAATTCCCAATAGCTGTCTCCTTACTTTGATCAGTCCTCTCCTCTGCTCTGTGCAAGAGATGAGCCTCAGTTCCATCCTCCTATTTGAGAGAATCTAATTGGCCCAGCCAGGTCAGGTGCTATCCTGGTTCTGTCAACTGGAAGTGTGGTTGAGGAAAATGATCTGATTTTGAGCCCTGTCAGAAGGTAGAGATCAGTTAGTACTCATTGGAAAGCAGGCAAGCAGACAACCCCTAACCTCTCATTTTCATTAGTCTGGAACCAATAGAATCATGTACTTGCTGTGGTGGTTTAAATGAGAATGGCCCCTATAAGCTTATCTGTTTGAATACTTGGTCCTTACTTGGTGGAACTGTTTAAGAAGGATTAGGAGGTGTGGCCTTGTTGGAGGAGGTGTGTCTCTGGGGATGAACTTGAGATTTCAAATGCCCATGCCAAACTCAGTCCCCACAGTCTGTCTCCTGCTTGTGGGTCAGTGGCTGCTCCAGGCACCAAATGCCTTCATCGACCATCATAGACTTTAACCCTCTGGAACTGTACCCCCAATTAAACACTTTCAGTTTATAAGTTACCTTGGTCTTTGTAAGTTACCTTAATCATGGCATTTTATCATTGGCAATAAGAAAGGAACTGACACACTTGCTCAAGAGTTTCTGATCCCAACCAATGTCTAAGAATATTTAGGTGGCTTTAAAATGACTGTTCCCAGACTCCATAGGACACCTGGGGCTTTTTAAAGTAACCCTGTCCATTCCTGTATAGAGTAGAGTAGAAAGTGAGTTCCATAGCAAAAGCCAGACACAGAAAAATCGCCAATTTAGCCATTCCCTAATAACATGGACTCGAAGTAACCAAAATTAAGAGAATTATTAAAATATGATTTGGGGCTGGAGAGGTGGCTCGGAGGTTAAGAGCACTGATTTCTTGTCTAGAGGATCCAGGTTTGAGTCTCAGCACCCACATGGTGGCTCACAACCATCTGAAACTCCATTTTCAGGGGACCTAATGTCCTCATCTGACCTCCTTAGTCACCAGGCATACAGACGGTGCACAGACATAGAGGTAGGCAAAACATCCATACACATAAAAATGAAATATAGATGGCTTTTACGTAGCTTATTTTCCATCTAGAGACTTACATCTTGACCTAAGTTTCAAATGCCGTGATTATTCACATTTGGTATATTCTACATCTCTTAAGCGGTGTGATAAATTCCTAATGAAACATACTTTTCTGAAGATCTCAGGCATAATGTTCCCTGTGCTTTTCTGGGGTCTCTTGTGCGGCATTCACGAACTCTCTCCAAACTGGACAGTATTGAGCTCTCTGGCCTCCATTCACAGTCCCAAACTTCAGGATGCCCACGGAAGTGTCTCTAACCCATCTGCTTGCCTTCAGGTCACAGAAGAGACTAGCCCCACTGGAGCCTGGAAGCAGTGATCCAAAGCTGCTCCAACTCACAGGACGATGAAGGAATATGACTTCATTCTGCTTTGTTCTGTTTCTTCCCTGATAGCGTTCCCTAACCAGCCGACCAGCAGATACGTCAAAAATGCCCGATGCCAGGTCTAGGGTAAAAAGAGAAGTATCACCTCCGAGAGTTGCCTGAACTGCCGCTCTAGGCTTGGACCCCCGAGGTGAATGCGAGAAAGGGATCCTTTCCTCAGCCGCCAGCTCTATCATCTCCTCAAGGAAGGGAGGGGATAAAGGTGAGCAGAGAGTTATGGGGAATAACCCTTTCTTCCCAGAGGCCCTACATCCAAGGTATTGCCAAGTTTTTAGAAACCTGAACAGATTCTAAGGAGCCAGGTATAGCTCCAATTTGACAAACCTCGGCAAGGCAGGATAACTCGGGGACCTGAACCTTCTCTAAGCCACTGTGTACTGGGGTCAGACATCACCAGGAGGGGTTGCCTGAAGGTTCCTTTCCAAAGGGGTTTGAAATTTGCTCACACGCAGGCACAGGCTGCAGAGACAAGTCCCACGGGGTTCAATCTTCATCAGGAACCCATGAAACAAGATGTGTATATTCATCTCCTGGTGGACCCTTGTGTGTGTGTGTGTGTGTGTGTGTGTGTGTGTGTGTGTGTGTATTGGGGGTGGTTATTGGACAATAGTCTCCCCTAGAACTCATCCATCTGAATATAGGGGTGGGATGGAGTGGAGTGGCCCGACCCAAGGGCCAAGCTGCTCATCTGTTCCCATCTGTCAAATGGCTCTCAAAGTGGCACCACAGGCCCAATTACCTGAAAGCACACACACACACCCCTCTCCAGCACACATTCTGAGGCTCCACCCTCACCCCCACCCCTTTCGGAGCCAGAAACTCTGGGGTTGGATCCCAGCACTTGAAACTTCACCTGGCCCCTCTGAGGGGTCCAAGCTTGGAGACCGCTGCTCTGAAGATGATTTGGGGCTCCCCTGATCTGCTGTAGCTTTGAGCGCAGAGTTCCTGCCCGGAGTCGCGGGTCGTCAGGGCCCGGGGCCGCCGGCGGAGGCTGGCGGGAGGAATGACGGCCGTGAGATTCCGCCCTGACTGATTTTGTTCCATTCCGGGAGGAATAATTTGTTTCGTATTGGAATCAAAGCGCCTCTCGCGGTTCCTGCGTTTTATCTTGGCCGCTCTCGGGCCCCGTGGGAAGGGGCTTGGCCGCCGCGCTGCGGCTGCTTCCCATTAGGCCCAGCATGGTCCCCATTACACGCCCGACTCCGTGCGGAGCCTGTCCCCGCTAACTGGACGCAGCTGACCCGCCTGTGCGTGGCGACACCCAGGACCCGCCCCTCCCCGCCCGGTTACAGATGGTCCCACAGGGGAGAGGAAATGAGTGACTGGGCGCTGTGGCAGCAGGCCACAGAACCCACTATCGCCTGCCAGGACACTTCGAAGGGGCTCCCTTCTGATCAAATGCTGTCCCCCACAGAACATCATGGGCACCTGTCCTTTGGGTGAAAAGGGAGTGAGTTCACAGGTCTCTTGGCTTTAGTTCTGGGCTTGCCCAATGTGGCACTAAGGATAATAGGAACCCCTAAACCGGGAGATAAAAGTAAATCCCCTTCACCTGTATTCAAAAGTTGGGGACCCCATACAGACTCTATCGACCACTTTTTCTCCTTGAGTGGCCCCCCTTTCACGGATAGTGTCAAACATCAGTGAAAAGAGAAAAATCACACCCGGTCCCCTGCCTTAACATCCCTGGCAGATGAGGACAGCCCAGAACCCACTATGAAGTCAGTGAGTGGTCACATGGTTTGGGCAAACCAAACAGCCTTGTCTTCCACATTCTGGCCTCCAAGAGAGCCAACGGGTCTGCCTGGGGGACTTGCCTCGGATATAGGAAACAGCTAAGTCCTACAGCTACAGCCACAAGAAAAAGACTCGACCCCCGAAGTCACACACAGTCTGATCGAATTTTACACTTATTTTCCTTTATTTCATTAACTTTTTATTACAAAACAATATTGTAGTAAATCATGGTAACTTATAAATAGGATGAGAATCCGACAATCTTCCAGTCTGACCACTAACAAAGCCATTAATGTATCCATTTTTCTATGTTGCTACACAGTTCTTAACCATTTAATAACTGGGTAGTGTAAATTCAGCCTAATCTATTTAGTGACCCCACTTTAGGAAACTACCAAGTTTTCTACTTTATAAAATGACAATATTGCTGAAGGCATTTTGATTGCTGCTTTTCTATAAATCATATATTAAATATAATGTAATATAATATAATATATAACATAATTTTCATAGTGTGTTTTTATGAGTTTTTACATAACTATGTAGGCAGTGGTTTTTTTGGCAGGGAGTTTAAAAAATTAAAAACATTTTTAAAATGTAAAAATTAGCCAGGATGCCAATTCCTCGTTTGCTCATTAAGCTTTTTCTTGCCTCAACTCTGACAGCACATGTTCCCGTTACTTGAGCAGTTTGGCTGGTTTATGTGTCTCGTTTTGCTTTGTATTTCACGGCTGCTGCCGTGTGTGTGTGTGTGTGTGTGTGTGTGTGTGTGTGTGTGTGTGTGTGTATACATACTTATATGACTAAAGCAATGTTGTGTCCTAGATGTGTTCCAGCCACAATACTTTATCTCATTTAATTTCTCTGTATTTTCATCTCTTCCAACTTACAAAGAAAGTAAGACTGATAAAAATGAAACAACTTGTCACGGTCCCCAGCTTGGAACTAACAGCACCGAGGGCAGAAACAGCTTCCACACCCCTATGCCTTTCCACAGTATAGATCAGAATAGAATTGTGTGTACATAGAACCTCTAAGTCTCCTCCGATTCTGGATACATTCATCTAGTTGTGATTAATAACTGCTATATCTTTGTATCTGTCACTCAAATGATGAAGACTATTATTGTTTGTTGTTGTTGTTGTTGTTGTTGTTGTCTCACAAAAAAGTATATTTGGAGACCAATGTCTCCAACCTGATACAGGAGCTAACAGATCTGCTAACCAACCATGCTACTTCACCACCTTTTGCCTCCTGAGACTGTGGTAAACACCACATTCATATTTAACATACCCAGTCCTCTCAGGGAATCTGAACTATGTTCCCAGAAGCCCTTGGTGATTGGTAAACTCCTGTCATGTGCTTGACTGACAGTGCACTTGTTCTTAAACCAGCCAGTGGTGGGGAGGGGGCGTACCAGCTCAGGCTCACTGGAGTATGTTACAACAATTGAGTTAACTTAAATCTCCGAACAAAATCAAGGAGATACATAACATACTGGTATTGAAGGGAAATATACTCCCCAAGATTAATGAACTAGACATACCTAGAATATAGAGGGCTGATGCAGGAGGATGACAATCTAGAAGGGTCTACAGAGTAAGTTCCAGGCCAGTCTGGACTTGGAGACTCTGTCTCAGAAAATAACTAATGTGTGTGATCTATAACTTAAACATTTGAAAATTTCTTTCACTCCTTTGGTATATTTGTATGTGTCTTTAAACATTCTTTAATATGTCAATAGTTGGAACTAAATCAGTCAAATACAAAATTTCAAATTAGTACGGTTTGGATCATGAAGTTTCTCTGAGGAAAGACCAAGGGATTTCACTGTGTGGTCTTGAGACTGGATACCAATGGTACCAGGGTTTCTCTGTGGTCTGGCTAGCCCTCCCTCCTGGGCAGCTCGCTGCTCTTCTTACATTTACCATGGTCTGATGGATCAACTTCTTGCTTCCTCCCGAAGCTGGTGTACAAGTGGCCTCCAATGACCCTCCAGTCTCTACACCCTCTGCGAACTGACAGCTTCACTAGGATTTGGGGATGGAGTAGGGTCTTCCTTTGTTGCCCAGATTATCCTTAAATACATGGACAAGCAGTCCTCCTGCCTCAGCATCCCAAGTAACTGGCTTGTACCATCACATTATGCTCTGCTTCTCTTCTCTTTCCTTTCCTTTCCCTTCCCTTCCCTCCCCTCCCTCCCTCCCTCCCTTCCTCCCTCCCTTCCTTCCCTCCCTTCCTTTCTGTTTGTTTATTCTTTGTTGGAGCAGGGAGGGGGAATGTGGGTGAGGGCATTTCTCATTAAGTAGCACTAGTTATATATAGATCAGGATGGCTTGGAACTTCAGATCTTCCTGCTTCTGCCTTCTGAGTGCTTGGATTGCAGACATACCCTACCACACCCAGTTTTTTCTCTGGTCTGCCTTTGTCTTTTTAGTACCGATCTCCCGGGCACTGAGTAATACTCTCAGCTCGTCTCGTAAAAGTTCTTAGGTCCGAAGTTTAGGAAAAGAACTCTCTTTGTGGCTATATCTCTTGCTTTTTCAACAAGCCCATTGGCTGTCCTGCCCCAGTTTCCTGGAGCATACCAGTCCTGTGCCTTTGGACTTCTTTCCAGCACAGAGCATCTGTGGTTATGTGACTCTGTGTGTGTGCACTCTCCCCTCTAGCCAGAATACCTGCGACCCATAGCCACACACTCCATCCTTCAGTAGTCGTGGTTGAGCAGTGCTGCAGCAATAGTGTGCAGCATAGTTCCATGCTCTCCAGACCACTATGGACATTTGGGTTGTGATGAACTGTCCCCTATGATGTGGCAGTATTTCTAGCCTTTGCCACTAGATGTCAGTGCCCCTCTCCTAACCCCAACTCAACCTTAACCAACACTGAGGACAGTGGCAAAAGTCATGGTATGTGTTCATGCACACGTGTGTGTGTGTGTGTGTGTGTGTGTGTGTGTGTGTACATGAGTGCAAGTGTGTGCTTGAGTGTGTGTATGTACACATGTGTGTGACACATACACACAAATTTCCCCAGGTTGAGCAGTGTAGCACAGCTAAATTGATAGACCCATGCATCACAGCTAGGATTGGAGCTGGAAGCTGAGATGGGAGAGTAGTTACAGTGAGAACCTGCCTCAAACCACCAGGTTAGGGACATCCCTTACCTGTGTCAGTGCTTGCCTATCATGTGTGAAGCCCTTGGTGGAGCAACCAAAACCGCATAAGCCAGGTGTGTTGACACAGGTACAGAATCGTAGCATTCAGGATGCTGAGGCAGGAGGATCAGTAGTTTAAGGTCATCCTGGCTACATAGTGAGCTCCAGGTCAGCCTGGATCACAAGAAAAGGCGTCTCGGAAAACAAAACAGTCCAATAACAAAGCCCTGGTCCTGGACCAGAAGCCCACACTCTGTGCAGGGTGCACCGATAATCGCAAACACTGGGTATGGTAGCCGCCGGGTTCTCGTTTTATAAAAGACAAAACCAAGGTTTAGACCTACAGGATGCTGCAGACATGGCCTGGGACCCCAGGTGTCCCTCCTCACCTGCAGCTTCCTCTGCCTCATAACTGCCTCCTGCTTTACTAGAGCTCAGAGGATGCTCCTAGACCCAGTGTCTCGGCCGCAGACACACATTAGAATCACCAGGAACATCTCTTAGATTCCACCTTTGCAGAATCTGGTTGAATTATCAGTGGTGGGTCCCTGAGTAGTATCCGTGGTTCTACCTCAGCCAGGTGATTCTTATGCTCAGCAGGCTGGCTGAGAACCTGGGACTGTGAAGGGCATGGGCACCTTCCCTCTGCACAGAGTAGCCTGCCAAGTCAAAGACACAAGGCCTGGAGGAAATCAAGATGCTATAAAACAGCCTTTAGGGGAAACTATTTCCTCTCCCAGCGCAGTATTAGTCATTTCCCCTCTTTGAAGCAGTATACAGCAAGTATTTCCTTAGTTACTTAATGGGGGATACAAAGAAAGAGATTGGGTTTAATTTATTGGTGAACTCCCTACTGAGTGCTGGGAAGCCAGAGCCAGGTCTGAAGAGGTTCCTGTGTTTAGTCCATTTTTGTGAGGCAGCGAGAGCCACGCTCCTCACCGGGAATGTGATGACATGGATCCATCCCTGGGATCTTGGGGTCCACACTGCGAGGGGAAACACCAACTTCGGTTCTGTGAAATCTATTTTTAGAAACTTGCTCCCTAAAAGGATGGTTATGGCTGTGGCGCTGATGGGAACTCACTCCTGAGAAGGGAAGCAGAAAGGATTCACACACTGGCACTTCAGGGTCCCTGCTGGGCTCTCCTGTTCCACCATTGTATTAGAGGTGGGGGAAATCTTGGGAATTCTTGTTAAAATGTCCCTTCTTAGCTAGGTTTCTACACATCTGTAATGACAGTACTCGGAAGGTAAAGGCAGAAGAAAAATCAAAAGTTCAAAGTCATTCTTGGACACATAATAAAACCAATGCCAGCGTCTACAACTCTAACTACTGCCTAAAAATAAATAGATAAATACAATCCCTTGTTTCCTGAACTGCCAATATAACCTGTCTTTGTTAATATAGTGATCAGCTACAACAATTGACAAGTCTGTATTGTTTCCCCAATATTTCAAGGGTTCATAAAGTCCAAAACCAAGAACTGCCACACCAAAAAAAAAAAAAAAAATGCCCTGGGGCTCACAGGATTGGGAGAGCCTTGGCTTGGCCACTGAGATTTGCTCTCCCTCTTTACCCACAGTGTCTGAGTGAGCGCCATGACTCAGAACCCATGACTCGGAGCGCCAGCTCTTTGAAAACTGACACCTGTGCTGTGGAGCCTTTTATCAGAAGAATGGTTAAACTGGCATCAGCCTTTAAATGATTAGGAACAAGTAAACACAATTTTGTACTATAGAATTTAGAAAATGACGAGTACATAATTATTTTATTACTGAAATCTTAGCATCTGGGACTAGCTATAACTGACTCAACAGAGCAAATGAACCTCAGACTTTGGCTTCTACCACAGCAGACCTGGGATCCTGGTCCATTGTAGATGTGGCCCATTGTAAATCAGAGAATTGAGAGAGGGCGTTTTTAAAAGAATCAAACAAATAAACAAAATGAGAAGGGGTTAAAGAAAATAAACCTGCTGAAAAAGGAGGAGGAGGAGGAGGAAGAAGAAGAAGGAGAGGAAGAAGAAGAAGGAGAGGAAGAAGAAGGAGAGGAAGAAGAAGAAGGAGAGGAAGAAGAAGGAGAGGAAGAAGAAGGAGAGGAAGGAGAGGAAAGAGAGGAAGAAGAAGAAGGAGAGGAAGGAGAAGAAGGAGAGGAAGGAGAAGAAAGAGAGGAAGGAGAAGAAAGAGAGGAAGGAGGAGAGAGGGAGATAAAACAAATGGGCAAGAACCCGGAAAAGTACAGCATCAAAGTTTTAGAACAAAAATTGTGATTAAAACATACAAAAAAAAAAAAAAAAAAAAAAAAAAAGAGTCAAGAGTCGGTTGGTGGTGCTGCAGACTTTAATCCCAGCACTTGAGAGGTGGATCTCTTTGTGTTGAGGCCAGCCTGGTCTACAGAGCGAGTTCCAGGATAGCCAGGGCTGCACAGAGAAATCCTGTCTCAACCCTCCCCCCCACACACACCCCAACACACACCAAAAGGTCATGAGAAACTGTTCCTGCAACAAAGTCTCCACAGTTCCCCAGGCCCGGTGCTGCCCACAGCGTGATTCCCACCCTGGGGGGAGTTGGGCCACTCCTGCCAATACTAAGTTTTTGTGACTGGAGTCAGGCAGCCAGGTCCATCCTGAATGGGAAGAAGAGTCCCTCCGATGGGAACTTTCCACATGTGTTTACAGTCACTAGTCATTCCTTTTACAACCACACCCCAGTGCTTTATCAAAACAAAATCTAAAAGTAGATTAATAGGAGGTAGACAGGGGAAAGACAGACAGAAGGGTACACACACAAGGAAAGAAGAGTCCTCCTGTTACCTAAGAAGGCAACAAAAACTATCTGACAAGTGGGTTGCTCATTCTTAACTCTTCAAACTCCAATTCCACTGCACTATAGGACACAAACCAGCGATCCAGGCTCCAATCTCTAGCTGACAAGGACCAGGAATCTTGGGGCAGTGAGGACAGGTTTGGAACCAGCTCCTCACACCAGGATGCGTCCTCCGGCTAACAGCCATGGCTAGGTGACTCCCTAGCAACAGTTCTCACAGGGCCTCACTACCCCCCTGGGAAGAGCATCGCCTGAGAGGAGGAGAGGGGGAAGAAGTCACTGAGGTGGGGTCTGGGGAAAACTAAAGCCCTCCAAAAATAAGCGATCTTCCCCCATGAAAAAAGAAGGTTTTCCAAGTGATTCCGAGGTTACCGCCAGCCTGGTCTTGAATTCCGCCCTCCCCAGTCCTTCACCCTTAGCATCTCCTGAAAAGCAAAACTCTACAGAAAGTCTCTACAGAACTGTGGTAACGCCTATGATGTCCTGCGCCTGCGCGGAGAGTCACCTGCGCGGCTCAGGCCGGTGCCCACCAGAGGGCGCTCCGAGGCGACAGGAGGCTACCGGTTAAAGTAGCTATAAAATGCTCGACTGTCTAAGAGCTTTTGTCCTGACAAGATGTCTGCGAACTACAACAAAATAAACCACAGTCCGGCCTTTGTGAAGCGTCTATTCAACTTCAGGGGAGGCAGAAATAAACAGATGTTGTAAAAGGGTGTCAGAACTACACGGATGCCACCGATAGCACCGGGAGGAGGGGAGGGGCCGGGAGCAACTAAAGGTTAGGGAAGGGCTCTGGGAGCCAAGAGCCTGGCTGGTCAGACTTGCTGAAGGGAGAGGTCAACCAAGCAGCTGTTGAAGGTAAGAGTTTGGGCAGTGGGTAAATCTGTATATATGTTAAATTTAGTAAGCTATTAAAAACTACTACATTCTGTTTATTTGCGGGGGGGGGTGCGGGGGGTGCGGGGGGGGGAGGCACATGTCTGCCACAGTGAGGGTGTGTATGTCAGGGGGGCAGCTGGTGGAGTTTCGTCTGATGGGTCCCAGGGATCAAGCTTAGGGACTCAGGCTCAGCAGCAAGAACCTTACCTACTGAGTTAGTAGATACTGAGCAATCTCATCACTCCTTAAATGAGTGAGCTTTTGTTTTTCTTAGGATATACTAATATACATAATGGGTTTCATACATATTCATACGTGACATTCCCAGAAGAGAGTATCAGAACTCATTATAGATGGTTGTGAGCCATCATGTAGTTGCTGGGACTTGAACTCAGGACCTCTGGAAGAGCAGCCAGTGCTCTTAACCACTGGGCCGTCTCTCCAGCTCCCTTCTATTTAGCTCTTATTACTTCTTCTTGTCCCCTTGCCATTTGCACACATCCCCTCCCTTTTGTTAGTTTAGTCACCTTCTACTTTGGGTAACTTCTGCTCCTGTGAGTGATCCCTTACAGGACCCATACTTAGTCCTGTAAGTAACCCTAATTAAACCTGTTGGTCCACCAAGTAGGATGTTGGTGAACTCCTTCCTTGGTCTGTTGTTGGCCCCTTATCTAGGATGAGTAGGGTAGGTGTTTGCTCATGCCTATCCAGGAATAAAGTCACAGAACAAATCTTCATGACACCACTGAACTAGTGGGTACATCTTACCTGGCAGGTCACTCTTCAGCTTTAAGTTTACAGGTGAGATGGGGCTGGACCTAAAACCCAGTCAACTTGATTCAGATAGCAGCCCCAGACACAGTATGAAGTGCTCAGCCTGAGTGGGCCCCCTGCGAATGGTGGCCTCATCTCTGAAATGTCTGTGTCATCCTCTAGCTCCACCATAGTTGGAATGAAGCTATTTTTCTTTTAATTTTTTTTAAAAATTGTTTGAAACATAATTTTACTAGGTAGCCCAGTCCAGACTGGAACTTCCAAACAAACCTCCAGCTCATTCTTCCCAGAACTAGGGTTAATGCATGCACACCACACTCTGAGGGCCCCTTCCCCTTTATATACACATACAACCTTTTCATTTCTGTGTCTGCCTAAGGGACATAGAGCTGACATACACCTAAACCTAATATAAAGACCTGCCTGCATGGGATCTCATCCTTGGCCCTTATATTCTTTCTGCCACCTCGTCTGTGACGTTCCTGTACCTTGGAGGGAGTTCTAAAGAGTCCTCACTTATGGCATTTATTAAAAGATTTATTATTTATTTATTTAATGTATGTGAGTACTGTGGCCGTCTTCAGACACACCAGAAGAGGCCATCCGATCCCATTACAGATGGTTGGGAGCCACCATGTGGTTGCTGGAAATTGAACTCAGGACCTCTGGAAGAACAGCCAGTGCTCTTAACCACTGAGCCATCTCTCCAGCCCCTTTTCTTAGCACTTTGACTAGTTTTGAATCAATGAGTAAGCTTCAAAGGCCAGGTGACAAACGTTAGATGCCTCTCTAGCTGGTCTATACTACCCTCCACATCTGTCAGCGGGCATCTAAAGCCCATGCTGGACATTTCCAGCTTTGCTATACATAACCTACTTTCCTGATGTTGCCAGCAATGTACCTGAAAAAAAATGTGTGAATTTATGATTTTCTTTGTTATCCCACTATAAACATTTCATGAAACTAGTACCACATTTGAACATAAGAATTTGGGCCACAGTCACGCAGGTCTCATCAGGAAGAAAGCCTTGTACCGCTTCCAATTTCATGTCCACCAGCGTGGGCAGGATCAGTGTCTGTGACACACCATGTTATATAGCTCATGAGAAAAATGGCTTCTCTGTGATGTGAACACTTTCCTTTACCAACCCCACATGTTCATCTGTCCATAGATATAGGTGCTGGTGCGGTCATTCATTCAACGCGCATCCACTGAGTTCAAGGTGCCCGACGGACCAGTTTCCTGCTGCTACTGTAACAGGTCGCCACAGACTTAGTAGTGGCTGAAAACAAGCAAGAACAAAAGCATATTCTTACAGTTCCAGAGGCTGGCAGGCTGGTATGGATGTGCTGGCCAGCCCTGCCCACTCGGAAGCTTCTAAGGAAGCATCCCCATCTCTATCTCCAAGGACAACTAACAGTCCTTGGTATTCTTTGATTTGCGGCTGCAATGCTCCAAACCCTGCCTCTGCCCTCAGTTTCCCTTTGGGTCTGGATGTTACAGGTGAAACTAGGTCCCCTCCAAATTTGTATGTTGAAGTGCTCATTTGAAGAACCTCAGAATATGACTTTGTGGCTAGTGGTTTTACAAAGTAAGTTAAAATGAAGAATGTAATTGCTCTAAGTGGTCTTTAGTTCTATTCAACTTACATGTTATAAAGAAAGGAAATGGCCCACATATACGTGCAACGTACACCACACACACACACACACACACACACAGAGACAGAGAGAGACAGACAGAGAGAGAGAGACAGAGAGAGAGACAGAGAGAGAGAGAGAGAGAGAGAGAGAGAGANAGAGAGAGAGAGAGAGAGAGAGAGAGAGAGAGAGAGAGAGAGAGAGAGAGAGAGAGCGCCAGGATGGTGCCTTCATTAGCCAAGGACTAACAATGGAAAACCAGCAGGAAGGCCTTCCCTCTCAAGCAGAGCAACCAACCCTGCCAACACCTGATTTGGAACTTGTAGAGTCCAAGACGATGAGGGAATGCATTTCTCTCATTAAGCCAGTCAGTTTGTATACAGTTACCATACCTTTGGTATCTGTGGAGAATCATTTCCAGAAATTCCCAGTAGATACTGAAATCTAAGCATGAGGGCTGAAGGTTTAACTCAGCGGTACATACATCGCCTAGCATGTGTGATACCCTGTGCTTAATTCCCAGCACTTAAAAAAAAAAAATCCAAGAATGCTAACATTCCACATATAATGTCCCTGTATTTGCATAAAACCTATATGCCCAACCCATATACTTAATCATTGCTAGATTATTTGTAATATGGTTGCTATATAGTCATATCACATTTATAGACTAGGAAGATGGGAATAATAAATCTGCATGCATTCAGTACAATTAAATTATAGATGTATGTATTTGTGCCTAGTGAGTCTTTGATAGTGTGTTTTGTAGTGCTGAATTTTACATTGAGGACTTTGGATATGCTAGGCAACTCTTAGGCCTCACAAAAGATTTTTGAGTTGCAGTTGGTTGAGCCCATGGTGAACGTAAGCATTTACCCCCAGTGCTAGAGATCAGAAAAGCTAAGGTCCTTTTAAATTGACCATTTATATTCCCCGTCCTTCTAATATCCTACTTGTACATTTCACCAATAATTTAAAAACACCATTTGGCGTTTAAAAAAATCTATTCATAGAAACTCTTTTATGTAAGGGGTGCAATGTGTCTGCCATCTGTTTTGTCCAGTTCTCTCCCACTTGTCTATTCTTTTCTTTAAAAAAAAAAATTATTGCCATGTCAGTCAGAAATTTCAGAATATTAAGTAGACCAGTGTTCTTTAATGTTGCAGATATCCTGCCTGAAACTTCTGCTTTGTTAAATTTTACTACTTTAGTTTTTGAAACAAGGCTTAGTTATAAAGCTTAGGGTAGCCTGGAACTTGTAATCCTCCTGTTTCAACGGCCTGAGTGCTGGGTAGATAGGCCTGGTGATCCAAGCACTGGGGAGACTGAGGCAAGAGGGTCTGGAATCCAGGTGTGACGCTCTTATGAATTACATAGTGAGAGTCTCTTAAATATCAACTAAACAGGCACAAACACTCCCAAATTAAATCTTTATCAAACTTAAAAAAATCTCTCATTGGTTCATTCCCTTACTTTATGAGGCTGTAGATTCTATCCGACATTACTTACCTGTTTGTCTGAGTCTTTACAATAGCATTAGGGACAATTCAGTGGCTGTGTGTTTGTACATATGTATTATATACACTAAAAAATAATTTAAGTAACCCACGACCTGACCCAGAATAACTAAGTGCCCTCTTATTAAACTCTCTCCCCTTTCCCCAAGGTTTGTCTGTCAGTAAGTTAAATTCAAACATCTCACTAAAGGACGAATTATAAAATTTCTTTATAATAGGGAGACGAGGCGAGCAAAAACCTCTGGGCTAAGTGTAAGGTTCGGCAGCCAAACGACGTCTGTGGTCGTGCAGAGAGTTTCACAGGCTGGACTCTTCCACCTAAAATGACCGGTCGTGTAGCAGAGAATGGAAGGCGGGCAGGGCAGTGGGAACAAAGGGTCTCAGTGGAGGAGTTGCTTCTCCCGGAGGTGCGTGTTATCCCGAAGGCTACAAACACTGATGTCAGACCAGCACAACAAACAAGAAGGTGACACCCGCCGGGCCTAGGGGCAGCAGCGGCGCAGCAGGGTGCACCGCAGAGCGCTCCGCTGTGCACAGCGACGCACAGCAGGAGCAGGATTGGCCCCAGAGCGGAGGGTAGGCGGGGCCTATGGAGGCGGACACCGGGAATTGGTTTTCGCGCGGAGCGTGGGCGGAGCCTCTGGAGAAGGCTCTCGCACTCGCGCAGGCGCAGTAGAGCAGTGGGCGGGGTCTCGTTGAGCCCGGAAGGCAGTAGGAGGCTGGGCGCCCGGCATGCGGGTGCTGCAGCCCGGTGGGCGCGGCCGCGAGAGCTGCTGACTACGCCGTGGGATCCGGAGCCGGTGGCGGCGCGCGGAGCAGGTGAGCGCGCGGGAGACGGTGCTGGCAGCTTCGGCGGGCGCTTCCAACTCGGCCTGGCCGAGCGGGCTCCGAGATGCGTGGTGCCCAGGCCTCGGTCGGCAGACACCGAGTCGCGGTGGGCTCAGGGCAAGAGGCCCCGGAAAGAAGGGGTGCGGGGCGGCCACCCTCAGCTGCGGACCCTCCGGTGCCTCGGCGCAGTGTTCGTGGCGCGGTCCGGAGTCCTCGGGCTTCGGACCTGTCGGAGTCTCGGTGCCGCTGCTGACTGCGTCCCAGGCGGCCCTTGGCCGAAATACCCCGGAGAGCGGTGAACCGCCTTCATGTACCTCCCGGGGAGGCCAGGGTAACCTCGCTGTAAGTGCTCGGTGGACTGGAGCCCTTGAGAACAGCTCGCTGCAGCATCCTTGCCGCCTGTGGCTACTTCCTTCGTGGAAGTTGGCATTGGGGACAGATTTATTCCTGAATCGCTCTAGTGTTGCAATAAGCTCAGCTCGAGTTGCTTAATGAAGGAGCCTGTTATCTTACAGCGGTCAGAGTGGGATTCTGTAGTCTCTTCGTGGGATTCTGTAGTCTCTTCGTAGAATTCTGTAGTTTCTCTCGTGCCAAGGCTGACTTGGAAACCTGTCTCAGGTATAGAATGAATTTGTTCAATAAAACCCAGCGAAATCATGCTGTATTCAAGGTGGAAGATGGTGGGATAGGTAACTTGAGTTGTTTTGCTGTTTAACCATCTAACATTGCATTCAATCTGTCACCTGTAACAGCATGTAAACACAAGCCTGAAAATATAAAAATTGCCTTGCACTGAAACCAGTGCTCATGTAAATTCCATTGTGGGCGGTGTTACTGTCTGGTGACGTCATCATAATTAGATTAGTTTGGAAATACAGCTTATAGTTAAATTATCGTTGGTGATCTGGGGGTTGTTATTCTATATAAGGTTTTCTGTTAAAAGCAGACCTGTGCAGGTCATGGTGAGGCTTAGAACAGAGTGGTGAGGTCAGGACGCAGGTGTGAACCAAGTGAAAATCGAAAGGTATAATATGAATTATATTGACCACAGCCAAAGTAATTTAAGAAAAAAAAAAAAAAACTGTTGGGCCAAGAGAGCAACTCCAATGAGCTTTGAAAGTACTGAACTTGAAGTGTGTAAGATCACAAGTTACAAGACTGTTGGAACTTCTGGTCAAACACACAAACAAAAACCAAACTCGTAGTGGAATCCCAAAGGAAGACCCTTGCAGAGGTGTTTTAAACGTGTTCTTAGATGTCCTATGAGATTTACCGATGAAGATTGCTCTTCCAGATGGGGTCTTGTGGGAAGAATAGTCCTTACACTCATCGCCCTCTGTGCCTGTGGCCTTGCTGGAAAGTTGAACTGATTAGGAATAACAATGGGGTGTCACTTAAAGAGGCCTCTGTTACTTTGCTATCCCCATAATGAGGGAGAGAGTCTAGCGGAGGTGAGCTCATTGGTTTTGTTAGGACTTTTCATTGTGAAAATTTGTAGGACTGGGTTGTAGCAAGGTTTAATCCTTGTGTAGAAAGCACTTTTAAAAGTTTCTCCTTGAAAGCTGCCTTTCAGAAGGCACGAATGCTGTTAAAAGGTTTACAGTGTTTTTTTGTTTTTTTTTTTTAAAAAAAGAGTTATAGATCTTTGGGGGCTGGAGAGACAGAGGTTAGGGCGGCCTACTGCTCTTGCAGAACAAAGTCCCAGAGGCTCACAACCACATGCAACTCTAGCTGCAAGGAATCTGCTATCCTCATATCACCTCCATGGGCACCTGTACTCACACATGTGTGCGTGTTGTGTGTGTGTGTGTGTGTGTGTGTACGTGAGTGCACATGAGCTTGTGTGTGTGCATATGCACACATACACACACAAAATGGTAAAAACAATAACAAATCTTAAGTCTTGCTTAAAAACAGTGGATACATGAACAGGGAAAACTGAAATGCTTGTGAACTCTCACTAAGACAGCCTTTCTCTTATTTAACCATATCTACAGGAAAGAAAACCAAACACAGAAACTAATTTTGTATTGACTTGTGAATTTGTGTTTTGCCTGTTTGACACACACAATTATAAATAGAATTTGCCAGATAGTTGCTTACTCTGACCGTTTTATATAATTTTCTCCTAAGATGTGCCCTCTAAATTATTGGAGCACACAACATTACTAATTTTTAAGCAGTCTGTGAATAATTGTGCATGTATCAATATCTTTTGCTAGTTTCGAATTGTTTTTCTGGGTTTTGTTTGTTTGTTTGGGGGGGGGTTGGTTGTTTGTTCATTCCTTTTGGTTATTCAAGACTGGGTTTCTCTGTGTGGCCCTGGCTGTCCTAGAACTTATTCCATAGACTAGGCTAGCCTGGCACTCACAGAGATCTACCTGGCCCTGCCTCCCAAGTACTGGTATTAACGATGTGAGCCACTACTGCTGGCATGATCTTGTTTTTTAACCTCCCTTTCAACTCACTGTGTCTTTTATTTTATTTATTTATTTGTTGGTGTTTTGTTGAGACAGAGTCTCACTCTGTAGTCCTGGCTGTCCTGGAACTCACTATGTAGACCAGGCTGACCTCAAACTCATGAAGATATGCCTGCTTCTGCCTCCCAAGTACTAGCATCAAAGGCGTGTGCTCCCAAACCCAATGACCCAGCGTCTATTAGACTTAGATTAAAAAGGTGTTCAAACGAAGGAACCTATGTGTCATCTTTAAGAAAGACTTGCTTTTACATTATGTGTGTATGTGTAGAGGGGTGCGTGCGCATGCACTGGAGTGCAGATGCCCTTAGAGTCTTAAGAGGACATAGGAACTTCCCACTGCAGGAGTTACAGGTGATTGGGAGCTGCCTGCCTTGGGTGGTAGGAACTGAACTAGTGTTCTCTGAAAGAGCAGTTCATGTTCTTAACCAGTGAGCCATCTCTTCATCCCCATGCTTTATTTAGTGTATCTCAGTAATATTTGGAGCTCTTTAGATTACAAAATACATCAGCTTTCACAGGTTTGAGTGGTGAACTTCCTAAAACACTCTTGAAAGTCATAGAGCAAAATTTGAGTGACATCCCTTTGTCCTCTCTGATATGCTGAGAAGGCCTTCAGTCGTTACAGCACATCTCTGGGTGTATCCTATTGCTAGACGTAGAAACCCTCTCGAATATTTTTGAAACGACTGTGGCACCTGACTTTTTCTAGTAGAAGGGGTCGGCAGTTTCTCCTTGTTAGTGAGGGGAAGCATCCTTGGGCATCCAGGTGGGGAAGACACTTATTGAGGAGGGTGTTAACACTGGAGCTCGCCTTGGGAGCGGAAACACAGACAAATCTATAAAAGCATTGCAGGAGTAGGTTGCTCACTGCAGCTTCCTCTTCTGCATCTCCTGTGCATGTTAGCATCTGTATGCTTCTGAGTAGTCCTCTAGCGTTCCTGCCTTCTCCATGTAGTGTTTGCCACACTTGTAAGCTTATGAAACTTAACTGAGACAGTGCCCTCGTTGCTTGATCCTGGTCTCTGCTTCTAGATGCACCTCTGCTGGAGAGCTGAATGAGACCTGTGACTGCAGCCCTGCTGGCTGACATAACTGCTGGCTGATGTAACTGCTGGCTGACGTAAATGAGCGAATAAACTTTGCTCTCACAGAACAAGCTAGCATATTCTTAGCAAAAAATTCACGATTTCTCTGGAGGAAAATGATTTAAATTACGTTAACCTTCTAAAATAGAAGGGTTGGGTTTTAAACCTCACCCTGAATATTGAAGCTGCCCCCATGTTTGCTTTGGAGTTTCACATACTCGATGTTTGTCTCAGCATTTGGTGTGCTCCCTGGAGCACGGCCTCAAACTCTTGGGGCTTCCTGTGCTCCAGGAAGACGCCTGGGACTGGGTGGTTCTTTGGGCTCCTACAGCTCTAATATGATATAATATTCAAGATAAACTAGAATTTGTGCCCCCATTTTAACAAACTATTTTTAAGAAATTATGAGTGCTTGCCAGGCAGTGATGGCGCACACCTTTAATCCCAGCACTTGGGAGGCAGGCAGATCTATGAGTTTAAGGCCAGCCTGGTCTACAGAGTGAGTTCCAGGACAGCTAGAGCTACACAGAGACACTCAAGGAAAAAAAAATTAATGAACAAATACATTGTAAACGTTGAACATAGAAAAATAGGTTGGCTGATTTGTATGCTCGGTTCTCTCTGAAAGCAAAAGACTGCCCTTCTACTGTACATAATTGAAGCTTCATTGGAATATGCCGGCAATTTATGAAAGGATCGCAAAGTTTAAAAAAAAAAAGCCTTAGTAGCTGTCTTTGTTGCTTCCAACCTCTCCCTGCTGCATTTCTGCTTTTCTCTCTTCTGGCTGCTAATTGGATTGCAGACTGTCGCTAACCATGGCGTCTGGAGATGACAGTCCTATCTTTGAAGATGATGAAAGGTAAATGTCTTGTTTTGCAATAAAGCTGGCCCTTGAAAGTTTGGGGGTTGTTATGATAGACCTGGAGAGTTCTGTGCCTGTTGGGGACACATTTCTCTGTCATCACAGAATGCAGGCTCTACTTTCTGACTTAGAGGAGATGGTAATGAGTGGGTGTGGCCGCAGTAAAAGTGGCATCCTGTTCCATAGACCACTCTCAGCACAGAAGTCTTAGCAACCACTTGCAGATGGTTTAGAGCATACAAAGTAAGAGATGAGAACAGGCAAACAGGGAGATTCCGGAGGACAGTGTTGGAGCCAGAGTCTCTGTTTACAGCCTACTCCTGACACTTACTGTCACTGTGGCCCTGCTTAAACTTTGGGGGCTCTGTAACTCCTCTTTAAGGGACTGACAGCATCCTTCTCATGGAGAGGAGTCTAAGATTTAATGACGAAACTGGTTCACAGAGAGCACCAGCCAGCCACAGTCAGCTATGACCCTATTACTTCAGTAAACTACTACACAAAGCCAGTCATCTTTATCAAAGCAAACTTCTTCCATGATAGTGTTTGAATGACAAATTAGAACACCTTTTTTGTTGTGGCTGTTAAATTCCCAGTCATTGGTTCTGAAAAGTTTGAAGAATTCTTGTTTGGGATTGATCTATTTATCAGAACTGCTAATTTCTGGGCTTTTGTTTTTTTGCAGAAGTGGTCATAAAGTAGGGACTTTCACTGACCTTTCCATGTACTAGACTAGCCCAGCCCAGCGTGCTGTCTGGGATTAACTGTTCCAGTCTTAATCGTATTAGTATTGAGGTGACTTTGGAATTATTAGACTATACCTGTGCATAGCTGCCTCTTGAGGGAAGAGCCGGGGAGAGAGAAGCAGTTGCATGTGCTGTGAGTAGGGTGTCTGGGGGCATCACTTTATCATCTCAGTCTCTTACTGGGTTTTTGTGCCCATTTTAATGGCTGTTTTATTCCTCCAGCCCTCTCTATAGCCTGGAAAAAATGACGGATCTTGTAGCTGTTTGGGACGTAGCATTAAGTGATGGAGTCCACAAGATTGAATTTGAACATGGGACCACATCAGGCAAACGGGTTGTGTACGTGGATGGGAAGGTAGGAGACCATGTGTGACTTTGTAAAAACAAGACAGCGACGCTTGGTTTTGTCTATATAGATTGTTTATATAAAGCAATCCAATGGCCATTACAGAATACATAGACTTTAACTTCTTTTTTTTTTTTCTTTTTCTTTTTTTTTTAAGATTTATTTATTTATTATATGTAAGTACACTGTAGCTATCTTCAGACACTCCAGAAGAGGGCATCAGATCTTGTTACGGATGGTTGTGAGCCACCATGTGGTTGCTGGGATTTGAACTCTGGACCTTCGGAAGAACAGTCAGGTGCTCTTACCCACTGAGCCATCTCACCAGCCCAGACTTTAACTTCTAACATCTAAACTTAGAATGACTACCCTGGGAAACCTAGTCAAGGAGTAATAAAAATATAGATAGTATTGCCATTAGAACACTGAATTTTTTTATGTTGTTTTTAAAATTAAATACTAATTTTTTTCTGTGCTTATTACAACTGTATATATTATCATCTAGGAAGAGATAAGAAGAGAGTGGATGTTCAAGTTGGTGGGCAAAGAAACGTTCTGTGTCGGAGCTGCAAAAACCAAAGCCACCATCAATATAGATGCCATAAGTGGCTTCGCATATGAGTACACGCTGGAAATCGACGGGAAGAGCCTCAAGAAGTACATGGAGAACAGATCAAAGACCACTAACACCTGGGTGTTGCACTTGGATGGCGAGGAACTGAGAGTTGTTTTGGGTAAGTCGGGGCTGTCTCTGCAGACCCTTCTGGCCATTGGGATGTCCTGTTCTCCTGACTTTTGTGGCCACTTTCTTAGGCTAGAGAAAGGATCTTCATTTAGCCCACTGGGTTTTGCATGTGGAATCTTAATGTCAGGTTTGATAAGGTTGGATTTGAAGATTATAATCCTGGGTTTAAGAAGTAATATCTATCCAGGCATCGACTGTTTGGTATTTCTCTTTATAAATAAAAAAGCAGTTACAAATTTAAGAACCCTTGAGAGGACAAGAATTTTCTGCAGATAATAGTGGGAATAGGGCTCCATGAGATCAGAGCCCTCAACGCCCAGGTGAACGTGAGCTTTTAAGAAGTAAACTTCTCAGCCAGGTGATGGTGGAGCACACCTTTAGTCCCAGCACTTGGGAGGCAGAGACAAGCAGACCTCTGTGAGGCTAAGCCCGGTCTACACAGCACGTTTCAGAACAGCCAGAGCCACACAGAGAAGCCCTATCTTGAAAAAACAACAAGGAAAGCACCTTCTCGTTATTCTGATGCTCCCATTTCCTTCTTATATTAGTAAACAAAAATGGTGTAATAAATCAACTTAATGCATTTATCTAGGTTGTGTTTGTTAACCGCTTCTCAAAAGGAAGACAGTCTGCCAGGCATTGAGGGTGCACAGACAAAAGGAACTTCGAGCATGGCTTGGCGGTCTGTATTCTAGCTGGGTGCTAGCAAATAGGGTTTTTGTTTGTCTGGATTTGTTTTGGTTTTAGATGAGAAATGTTTGTCAACTAATAAGTCACATAAAAAACTCAAAGCCAGGCATGGTGGCTCATACCAGACGTCCCAGCACTTCAGAGACTGAGACAGGAGAACCAGAAGGTTGAGGCAGTCTGGACTACAGAGTGAGACAGTGTCCCTTTACAAGAAGGGAAGGGGAGGTAAATAAAATAGTTACTTACTGTAAAATGTCAGTTTGGTTTGTGGTGCTTCCGTGTTTTCTGTAAAGTGGTACCTAGCTGAAGAACTGTCAAATTTGGGTTTAATTGGATTTTCTTTCTGGCAAAACCAACTTAGAGTTTGCTGGTGTCTTGATGCACACACAGTGTTCATTGTTCTCTTTCTCTTCAACATTGACAACTGTATTAGTCAGGGTTCCCTAGAGGAACAGAACTAATAGGGTGAAAACACACACACACACACACACACACGCACGCGCTTATCAGACTGGCTTATAACTATGCTCTGGGTATTCCAGTCTTGGTGGTCTCACACTGGAGAAAGAGTTCATCCTGTGAGTCTGGTGTTTTAGCAGCAATATCAACCTGGTACTGAAGGCCTGGAGGGGGCTTGGAGAGCCACTGGTCTTCAGTCCATAGTGGAAGCCTGATGAAGCTGAGTCCTAATATCAGTGAGGGAAGATGTAGCAGCAGCAGCAGCAGCAGCAGGGTAGGTGCACCACCTATCTAGCGTGAAAGCAGGCAGACTGAAAGCAAAGCTTCTTTTTCACCAGGGGCTGCCCCTGGGAGGTGCTGCCCTCATTTAGCATGCATCTTCCCATTTCACATAACCTGAACATTCACATATGTGCTCTGTGGCTAACCTGGTTGGTTCCAGATCCAGACAAGGTGACAACCAGGATTAAACTTTACAACAATTATTAATGCTTCATGTCTTGACCATTCGTTCATCAGTTGTTGCCAAATAGTAATACTTGAATTCTTTCATTCTTTGCTTCCTGTCTAGATGATTGTCTAACAAGACACTCCCAGTCACCTAGCTGTTGGGCTGCAGAGACCTACATTTCATTTAGGAAGCACAGGCTAGCTTTGTTATTCCTTCAGTCTCCAGCCTTCAAACTACTGACTTGTTTTCAATTTGAAATCATTGTTAATGCTAATATAGAAACAGTCCGATCTGCTGTAGTACATTGCAATTACCACTTTCATTGATGTTTAAAATATCCCTTTTGGGGACAGGGGAGCTTTGTGTATGTATGTGTGTGTTTATTTGTTTTGAGATTGGGCCTTGCTCCATCTCTGCTGGCCAGAGATGTTTCTCTGTGTCTCAGAGGCTGGTTGTGAATGTTTGCCTGTCCTTGTGCCCCTGCCTCCCAAGTGCTGAGATTGCAGGTGTGAGACACAAAAATGTGCTGTTTTTAATCCCCAAGGAGCTTGTTAGAGTGCTTCCTAAGTCCCTTTGGCATATCCCTAGTGGACTTTGGCAGCCACCTCCAGCTTCCTTCCTCCTGACATAACAGGATGATTGGAGCTGTTTTGAACATTTATGCCTACATTTAGATATTGAAAAAAAATTATTTCAAGATTTTAATGTAATCTAACCAAATACTAAGAGTGATCTCTCATCATTTCCAGATTCTCAGTGAGCAAAACAAGGAAATTAGGTTGGGGATGGGTGGATGATAGATAGATAGATAGATAGATAGATAGATAGATAGATAGATAGGGAACAAGGCTGGTGATAGGACAGAGGGAAGAAGGAAAATAGAAAGGATAGGGACTCATCTTTGCTGGGTTTGTTTTGTTTGTATTTTAAGACAGGGTCTCTCTGTGTATCCATGGCTAGCCTGGGTCTTAATATGTAGACCAGGCTGGACTTGAACTCCCAGATTCTCCTGCCTCTAAGAGAACTTTTCTTTGAGGTGTCTTCTGAGTTCATAATGATACTTGGTAGGTCAAGATGAGGAGCGTAGGTTTTTACTTAACCTTATCTAACCCTTTCCCCACACTTAGAATCCTCCTTTTCTTTCTTTGTTTCTTTCTTTGTTTCTTTCTTTCTTTCTTTCTTTCTTTCTTTCTTTCTTTCTTTCTTTCTTTCTTTCTTTCAGATTTATTTATTTATTTATTTATTTAATGCATATGAGTACACTGTAGCTGTACAGATGGTTGTGAGCCATCATGTGGTTCCTAGGAATTGAACTCCAGCCCTGCTTGCTCTGGCCCAGAGATTTATTTATTATTATATGTTAAGTACACTGTAGCTGTCTTCAGACACACCAGAAGAGGGCATCAGATCTCATTACAGATGGTTATGAGCCACCATGTGGTTGCTGGGATTAGAACTCCGGAACTCTGGAAAAGCAATCAGTGCTCTTAACCACTGAGCCATCTCTCCAGCCCAGGACACATGGGATAATGGAATTACAGTATCACATAACTTACTTGCCTTTTGCCAAATTGCAGACATATATAATAATTCCATAGCATTAGCAGTGCTGCCACCATGAACATAATCACTAACAGTGCATTCTTTGTGCATCATCCTCCAACTGCTCTCCGCTCTGCTCCCCTCCTGCCAGCCCTCACTTATGTGGCAATCAAGCCATTGTGTTTTGGCTTCTGTCTGGTCACTGTGATGCCTGGATCTTCTGTCAGTGTTCCTGAAGGAGGGCTTGTGGGGACATTTGAATTCCTGCATACTGATAGTGTTATGGTTGTGTCTGCAGGAGCAGGGCTTGGGGATGCTCAGCCAGCCTGTTCTCTGCTGAACTCTGCCTTTAAGCCCCCCCCCCCCCAAGGTGTAACACAGTTGCTTCCTACTCCCGCCCCCGCCCTGCTCCCCGGCACAGCCATGCTTTCCCTGCCATTCTGGGTTGCTTCTCACATAACAGCCAGAATGACCCCTCTCCTCTCCTGTGATGTTTCTGTCAGAGCAGGAGAGGAATGAGTGACATAGACACAGCTTCATCTGCAGGAAGTGTGGTGGGGACTCTGAGCCTTTAACCACACTGGTTGCTCTTATTTTATCTCTGTGAAGGCCAGTCATTTTACTAGAATAGTAAATCCACGTTTGTGACTGTTGGTTGATCCAGTATATAGTCAAGAAATTTGGAAGATGTTTCTGTTTATAATCAATTACTCAAAATTACCCCATTTCCTTTTGCTCCATATTTGAACTATATTTTTATGTACAGTTCTTATTTTTCCAGGCTTTCTTGTTGGCTTTCTCTTACTTATTTACTTAACTTACTTTGGTTTTTCAAGACAGGGCTTCTTCGTGTAGCCATGTCTGTCCTGGAACTCACTCTATAAACTAGGCTGGCCTAGAGCTCACAAAGATCTGCCTGCCTCTGCCTCCTGAGTGCTGGGATTAAAAGCGTGCGCCACCACCACACCCAGCCTGGCTTTCTCCTTCTTGCGCAGAGTATGTGTGTATTATTTGCACATCTCTTATGTCAACATTTTTCTCACTGTCTCCATCCCTTGAGTTCCATGTTATGCGTGTTGGTGTTTTTCCTGCATGTCTGCCTGTGCACCCGATGCTTGCACTGCTGCAGAGGTCAGAAGAGGGCACTGGATCCCCTTGAGGTACAGGCAGTTGTGAGCTACAATATAAATGCTGAGAATTAAATCCTAGTCCCCTGAAGAGCAGCCAGTACTTGCAACCACTGAGCCGTTCCTCCAGCCCCATGACCCACACCCCAGCCCCTCAGTTCTCGGGTTAGTTCCTCTCTGCTAAAGAGGAGAACCCTAGGCCTGACTGCCTAGGGTTTACTCCCATGGACGCTGCCAGCAGCTCCCAGTTTCATCTTGTTCCCTGAAGTGCATCTTTAAGGGATTATTTCTGTGGTTGAGGAGATAAACATTTCTTGGCTTCTAAACTGAACTGCTATTTTTCTTGAATATAGCAAAATCATTTCCCTCAGAATGTATGGAGGTTTTAGTCCCCAATTTTATTCCCATGTTGTATTCTTCACTGTTTTAAATGGGTTGTGTGCCTGTGTGACTCTTCCCTCCTCCTACCCCCAAATGAAGCTTTACTAGTTGGTTTTATCCATCCTTCTGAATGTCACCATGATATCGTCAGGGATGCAGTGACTCACTTCATCCCAACACTTATCAATGGAAATTTTAGTTGTGAGAGGTTTCTCAGCCCATGGTTGCAACCTCTTTGGAGGTAGCATATCAGATATTTACATTACAATTCATAACAGTAGTATAAGTACAGTCATGAAGTAGCAACAAAATACTTTTATCATTGGGTATCACTATAACATGAGGAACTATGGTAGAGGGTTGCAGCATTAGGAAGCTTGAGAACCCTGGGTTAGAGACCTAATGCGTTTGAACATGCTAGCCTTCGTTTTTGTTCTCCGTGTCGAGACAGTCTTACAGTGTGGTTCTGGCTTGTTGTTATATAACATTGCTTAGATATGTCCATGGTCTTTTCACTTGTGCAGATTTTGAAAATTTGTATTCCAATATAATCTATTTTTACTTCATGGCTCTGGATTAGCCATGTCCCTCATGGGCATATCATCAAACCCTTCTAGCTAATTTAGATAGTCTGAACACGTGTGCATTTCAGTAAATTGACTGACTGCCAGTTCTCACTACCACTGTCACTGATCTTAATGCTGGGTGTTCAGCCACATATTGTGATACACTGAGTTTCCCTGCCTCTGACCATCTGTAGATCACATTCAGACAGCCTGTGGGGTGACCCGTTACCTTCCCCCTGTCACATTTAGCCCTCCTCAGAGGCTTCCTGCAGTTTAAATGAGGTGCCCATCTGGCTCAGGATGTAGAGAGAAGAGAAGCTCCTTTGGCTTATATCCCTACAGCAGGTAGTCTGCCAGAGTCACACCTTCTGCTGGACCATCAGACATGACCCCTGGGCATGACTTTGTCCTTGGATCCCAGTGCCCATGAAAGTCACTCTCTCTCTCTGCTTCCTCATCTGGTTCCCTTTGACCACAGTCTTCCAAGCTATTCTTAAGACACCAGTGTTGACAGGCAGTGTTGGGGACTCCCCCTGCTGTGAACTATGGTGGTAAGCTGCTGTCTGAAGATGCTGCAGTGATCTTATATGTGTGATCTGTTTCTCCTTCGCATCTAGGAGTTTATGCCATCATCCAGTTAGCTCTGTCTATGTTGAGGCAGGAGTTATCTAGTCACTGGTGCTAAGTCACATTCCCAGTGACTATTTGAACTTACTAAACCATGTTTTCTGTGACTAAGGGCCTCCTTACTCCCTCATTCATTTGTAAACTCTTTTACAAAGATTGTCCTTCAGAATTTGTTTTGTTTAATCAAACTTTTAAATCACATTCTGATGGGACTATAACCTTCTTAAAAGATTTCAATAAATTTTTTTTGGTTTCATTTATGAACAGAGTTTCTTCAAAGTTTGAAAGTTCCAAAGACATTGAAAGTATGGAGTTTTAAAATGTTATTGTTTATAGTGTGCCCAACTTTACAAAAGAAGTTAACCTGACATAGAGTGTAGAGAGCTGTGAGCAATCGTCATTACAGGATGGCATTGGCCTTTGTTGTTCATAACTATAAATATTTAATGTGTGCAAGTGCAAGAGTAAATTCGCGCCAAGTCACGACCCATCCCGGGGTGTACTTTTGAAATTATGAGCAAACAGCCAATCAGGTGCAGACACACCACACTAGACATATATAAGCTGCACCATTTCTGGGGCTCGGGGTCTTCCTCACGATGAAGCAATAAAGCTTTGCCACAGAAGAATCCGGTTGTCCAAGTGTGTTCTTGCTGGCGAGATACAGCTCGGGACAATAGAGAATTATAACTTGGAATTCATGTTGCTTTTACAGAAAAAGACACTATGGACGTATGGTGCAATGGTCAGAAAATGGAGACAGCGGTGAGTTGCCTTCCTTTATCCTGGTATGTGACAGTGACAGTGACAGTTCCTCACCCTGGAGCTTTTTAAAACATACTATAGAGGCAAGGGTATATGGGTGGGGAGGGTGAGAGCTATAGAGAACGAGCAGTCATATAAACTTCAGGCAAGTGCAAGGACCTGAGTTAGGATTCCCAGTGCTGTGTACTAGTTAGGCATGATCCCTGCTCCCCTCCCTACCCCCCACCCCCACCCCACATGGAGCTGGAGAAGTGACTCAGTGGTTCAGAGCACTTGTTCCTGCAGAGGGCAGGTTCAGTTCCCAGCACCCACATGGTGGCTCACAAACATCCGTAGCTCTGGTTCCGGGTGATCAGCTCGCCCTTTGCTCACCTCTATAGCAGTGGGCACACATATGGTATATAGACATACATGCAGGCAAAGCCTGCAGGCATATAAAATTTAAAAGTCTAAAAGAAAAATTCATTTTGTGTGTTTGAGTCAAGGTTCCTCTGTGTAGCCCTGGCTGTCCTAGGACTTGCTTTGTAGACCCTGCTGGCCTAAACTCACAGAGATTCCCCTGCCTCTGCCTCCTGAGTGCTGGGATGGAAGGTGTGTGCCACCATGCCCGCTTCTTAAATAATTCCTTTTAAAATGAAATAGAATTTTTTGTTTGTTTTGTATTTTTGGTTTTTTTTTTTTTTTTTTTTTTTTTTGCTTGTTTTGGTTTTTTGTTTGTTTTTGTAAAGAAAGGTAACTTAAAGTTCTTTTTGAGACAGGATTTCTCTGTGTAGCCTTGGCTATCCTGGAACTCACTTTGTAGACCAGGCTGGCCTTGAACTCAGAAATCCGCCTGCCTCTGCCTGCTGAGTGCTGGGATTAAAGACGTGCGCCACCACCACCCAGCATGAAATAGAATTTTAAAACAATAAATGAAAGCTAGCGCTGTAGCTCACTAGCAGAACACTCACCCACGGGTGGGGTCCTCAATTTCACCCCTGGCACCAAAAAACTGACAAGGTGGGTTTCTAGAAATCATTGTGGGTGTCATTCGTACAGAGTAATGGGTTTCAGTTATAAGTGCGCACAGCTTTAGGAAGTAGGGTAAAGATAATGCTCGTCTCTGATGGGCTTGTTATCAGTGACTGGCAGGAAGCCAGCATGAAGCCAGGCCTCCATAACCCCACTGCCTGCTTGAAGCTACAGCGCTTGGGCAGTGTGGGCGGCTTCCCTTCCTCAGCCTGCCCCCATCTGTGCACATGAGCAGGCTGCCTACCCCTTCTGTGCAGCACGGGCTTTCACCCCAGTCTCATCACTAACGTGTGTGAAGCTGCCAAGAAGCAGGGATCATGTTAGCAACCCTAGCTGGGGTATCCAAAGGCTTTGCCAAGGCTCAGGACAAAGTGCCCCAGGACATGCTACGCACATTACACATCCACTAAAGACCATCTGGACCGCTGGAGCGGCTCAGAGCCCAGAAAGTGCTTCCTCTGCCTCCCGTGTGCTTGCTGTTGCTTAGAGAGTGTGGACTCCTGGCTAGCTCACTCTGTCCATCTCTGTGTGCTGTCAGGACCCAGAGACTCATGCTAAGCAGGCCTCCAGCACTGAGTCAGATCCAGCCCAATGGAGACAAGGTGCAAGTCTGAGTGCACTTCCTTCCCTTGCTTCCTGGCACAATTCATTTCTATCCTCAAAGCTCCTGCTTTTCAATCTCTAGTTCCGTTCCATAGAAATAGAATATGAACCATAAGTATGAAACTTAGATGTAATTTCACCCTTCCTAGAAACAGCACTAAAGGGAAGGGGAAGGTGGATTAATTTTAATGTTTAATTTAAGTCAGTATATCGAGTGTCCTAAGGGGGGCTGGAGAGATGGCTCAGTGGTTAAGAGCACTGACTGCTCTTCTGAAGGTCCTGAGTTCAAATCCCAGCAACCACATGGTGGCTNACAACCATCTGTAACGAGATCTGAGACCCTCTTCTGGAGTGTCTGAAGATAGCTACAGATGGCACATGCCTTCCTTTAATCCCAGCGCTCAAGAGGCAGAGACAGGCAGATCTCTGTAAATTCAAGGCCAACCTCGTTAGAACTGTGTAGTTCCTGGTCAGTTCCAGGACAGTTAATACAGAGTGGTTACACCGGGTGCCCATTAACCTTAAACCTGGAGGGAACTGGTTTTGCAGTAGGAACCCTTCTGTCTTTTGCATAATGGGCCTTCAGCAAGTTATTAAATATACTGCTCTTCAATTTCTGTGTCTATAAAATGAGTATAATAATGATACTTCTGGCAGCTGTTGTAAAGACAGTTGAAATGTTGAGAATAAGCTGAGAATAACTAAGGAATGTGTATTGATTTGCGACTGTTTTTAGTTTTACAAACATCGTCTATACTGAGGACAGAGAACTTTCTTCTCCTAAAACTTAAGATCCCTCAGGATTTTGAAACTTACAGCAAACCATGGGGCTCTAAACGTAATCTCTAGGCTCTAATTTCGCAGTGTTTGATGTTATGATCAGTAACTTGATGTACATTGGTGTTTTGGCTGTATAAGACTGTCAGATCCCCTGGAACTGGAGTTACAGACAGTTGTGAGCTGCCATGTGGGTCCTCTGGAAGAGCAGAGCCATCTTTCCAACCCTGTGACGTTCTTTAAGTTCTTTAAGATGACGTCACTGCTCGGACAAAGAGCTTTCTGCACCCTGACACTTCCTCCTTTGCTGTCCTAGGGCGAGTTTGTAGATGACGGGACTGAGACGCACTTCAGCGTTGGGAACCACGGCTGTTACATAAAAGCCGTGAGCAGCGGGAAGAAGAGAGAAGGGATTATCCATACCCTCATTGTGGATAACAGGGAAATCCCAGAGCTCACTCAATGACACCTTCTTACTGAGTTCTGAGCTGAAGACGTGACCTCGGGACTCGCTGTGGTAATTAATTGGGTTCAATATGTACATATTGGTAGATTTAGTCTGCAATGTTTTTATTTTTATCTTTTGTTACTTGAAACTGTAATATTCCGATGGTCAAGAAAAAACATGGACTCATAAAAAATTTATTTTTTAACTAATATAAAGTGTTTCTAATTCAAATGGAAAATAAAATGTGGACCAAACCACTAACATCTCACAACAGTAACCTTGACTATAGTAAACACTGTAAAATAAAATGGTGCTGCTGGCCGTGCACAGAGGTGGGTTTGGTTTTGTGTGTTCTGCGCCTGTGCAGCTAGGTTAGGCTGTTGTTTGAAGCAATTAATGTAATTAGAGAAAAGAAGCATTTTTCTGCCAGAAGGCATGAAAAAAATTCAGTGATGTCATAGAAGAATTAATGTAGGTGCTGAAGAGATGACTCAGCAGATAGGAGTGCATGCTGTTCTTGCAAAGGACCTAGGTTCAATTCCCAGTATTCATGTGGCAGCTAACAACTATCTATAATTCAAACCCCCTGTTTTGACCTCCATGAATATCAGATAGGCATGTGGTACACATACATATATTAGGACAAAAGAATCATACCCATAAAATGAAAATAAATCACTCACACCTTTAATCTTAGCACTTGGGAGACAGAGGTAGGCGGATATCTGAGTTTGAAGTCAGCATGGTCTACAGAGTGAGTTCCAGGACAGCCAGGGCTACACAGAAAAGCCCTGTGTAGGGTTTCTTGAGAAAAAAAGAAGGAAAAAAACCTGAATTTTATATAAATTCAGAGACAGGAAAGAAATACCCTTTCTATATGTATATAGTCTTAGAAATCCCTTTATAATGTCCACATTGGGAGAAAATTAATAACCAAAAGTGACAAAAAGAAAAAAAGGAACCTCAAGGCTATGATAATGTTTTTGTCTTCATCTGAATGCTGGTTACAAGGACAACTTACAAACATTAATATACCTGTACACTGTTTACTTTTCTATAACATATGCTCTGCACAAATCTGAAAATAGTAATTTTATAATTGGGTTTAGGGATGTAGCTCAGTGGTAGAAGGCTTGCCTAGAGTGAGTGAGGTCGTGTTTGAACCCAGCACTGCCCCAGTGTGCACACACACGGACACACACAATGACTGAAGCATATACAAGCCTACTCAACGCATTCTTTAAAAGCACCCTCACTCTCTCTTCTCTTAGCAGTCTATCACTTAGGAATGAAACCATGAGCAATGGCTTAATGGTAAGAGAATTAGCCAGCCTTGAGCTGAAATTGCCTAAAATAAATCTGTGTCTTTTAAGTTGTTTCCCTTGGGTATTTTGTCATAGTGATGGCTGTGGTTATGGGGGAGAAGTAAAACAGAATCTCTTACAAACGCCACCTGCCAATAAAAAAGCCAATAGCCAATGAGCTGAGATGTGAAGGAGTGAGCAGGCTGGGACTAAAGGAGAGGTGACACACTACACTGTAGGTAGAGAATAGTGTAAATGGTTAAATAGCTTACCAGCTGGTCAGGGAATGAGCCAAAGCTTGTGGCCTAGGAATTTATTCATAAATAAAAAGCCTCAGAGTTGTCATTCCAGGAGCAGAGATTGGGAAAGGAAAACTTGGAATTAAAAAAAAAAATTGTTTTTAATAGATCCAAGAGTGAGAGGGTAGAAAATCCCTCTATGGTACCCTGAAGCCATAGGGCAGGAATCTGAAGACAGGAATGTCTAGAGGAATGGCAAGAAGGTTTAAAACAGAAGTCTTATGGTATCATACTACTCCTGAGGACAAAAGCTTGAGAACTGGTGTGCATGGCTGTAGGCAGCTCTCTCCTCTGAGCCTGACATCATCACCACCTTGAAGTGACCTTGACCCTTGACAGTCATGGTGCCAAAATCCACCACTTTGGCAGGAAGGGAGGTGTGTGGTAAAACAATGGGCCTTGTGGCTGCGTCCTATTGAAAGGAGAGGAAGAGTCAAAGGTACAGCTGCCCGGGAGTCACCCATGATCTTGTGGGAAACTGATAAGTCTCATTGCTTTCCAAGCTAGACCTGACAGGATCTTTCTCTGCTTTATGGACTTCTTCCCTATTTGGGGTGTGTAGATGTTTATTTTTATAAAACACAAGACACCAGTTGCTCTGGCAACCTGGGGGAGGGTGGGGAGGAAATAAAGGAGAGCAGCCCCAGTGAGATGGGCCTGTACTGCAGCGAGTGAGGAGTTGGTGGGGCACAAGTAAAGATGAACAAAGTAAGTGACCATTGGAAGGCCCAGGGCAGGGGCAAACCAAGGGGCTGGAGACGGGGAAGTCCAGAGAGGAAGACTCTAGGCATTTGGAAGCCTGGGTGCAGGAGAAGATGGAAGTCCAGAGATGATACTCCATGTGCACATAAACACTGAGTGGCCCCAAGACTGAACCTCAAGCACCATTCAGTCCTTAACTTGACAGATTAGGATAACAGCAAAGCAATACAAGTGTTCACTCATCAAGGGTGGAACAGATACCCATAGCAAGAAATACAGCCAATGACCAAACTCTAGATACAGGTCCTACCACAAAAAAAACAACATGAATGACCAAGATAAAACATCTCCCAAAGTGAGTATTCTCATAGTTGTATTTATTCCCTGAGAAAAGCAACTTAGTGATACACAAAAAGTTATTTTAAAGTAGCAACTCTAAGGATGTCAAAGGAACTCTAAGAGGAGATAAATAAATGCCAAAATGAAGACTGAAAACACAGTTGAATGAAACAAGGGGGAAATTTCAACATATGAAAATAGAATTTAAAAAAAAAGTTCTGAAGAAAAGCCAGACTAAAACTCAAAATTAAAAAATTCAGCAAGCCAAATAAAAAGTGCAATTGAAAGTCTCACACATGGAATGAAGTAAAAGAAGATCAAGGCTTTAAAAAAAAGGTAGAGGTATTGAATAACCTAGTCAAAGAAAATGTTAAATCCACCCCACAAAAAAATAAAAAAAGCCATGAACAGAACACACAGGAACTCTTAGACACTGTAAAAACGAAAAAACTATGCCTCAGTAGAAACCCAAGTAAAAGGTACAGATAGTTTTTTTTTCAACAAAATAATAGAAAAAAAATCCCCAAATCTAAGGAAAAAGGTGGATATCAAGGTGCAAGAGAATATATATCAAATTAGGCCCAGAAGGAAGAAAAGCTCCCCATGGCTTCATAAAACACTAAATGTACAGAATAAGCAACAGCAATAGATATCAAAAGTTTCAAGAGAGAAACATGTCACCCACCTATAAAAGCAAGCCAATCAGAATAACAACTGACTTTTCAGTGAAGACTTTAAAAACCAAGAGGGCTCGGACTGATTATCTGAGATTTCTGAATGACCACAGATGCTGGCCCAGACTTCTATACCCAGCCAAACTATCAGTTGCAATATACAGAGAAAGAAAAAATAAATCTGCAATAAAAGCAGATTAGAGAAATGTATGACCACTAAGCCACCTCAAAAGAGGGTACTGGGACTAACACTTTGATCTAAAAAGGAGGAAACAAGCAAGAGAACAGGAATATATAAACAATGTTAGAACAATCAAGAGATCTAAGAAAACATAACAAAATAAGAGGAGTTAATAACTCAGTATTTACCATCACAAACAATAAAGAGTCCCAGGCAAGCAGATTGGACTAGAAAGCAAGAACCATCTTTTTGCTGCCTCCAAGAAACATGCCTTACCTTAGGCAAAGGGATGGAAATGATTCTTCAAGCAAACGGAACTGAGAAACACCCTAAGACTCCCTGGTGTCTGCAGCAGGAATCCTGTGGTCTTTGGTTTCAGACTTTGTCTCTACTACTGAGAGGAATTCTCTGGAGCTTGAGCCACCAAGCTGTAGGAAAGTGACATACAGCAAGATCTGACTTATTAACTCCGTGTGTGTGTGTGTGTGTGTGTGTGTGTGTGTGTGTGTGTGTGTGTGTGTGTGTGTGTCTGTGTCTGTGTCTGTGTCTGTGTCTGTGTGTCTGTGTGTAAGCCTGGGCCCCTTTGGAGGCCAGGAAAGAACACTGAATCCCCCATAGCTGACACTACAGGCAGTTGTGAACTATCTGAACTGGGCACTATGAACTGAACCCTAGCCTTGTGAAAGACCAGCCAATCAGTGAACTCTGGGTTCAGTTGAGAGACCCTGAAAATAAAGAGGAAAATGATTGAAGAATCTCAACTTTGGGTCTCCACAGCATATATGTGTACATATACATGCACATGCACCACCCTCAATACAAATAGGTACTTTTAGCCAGTCTTTGCTACTTTGTGGATTCTTCTTTTTCCCACTTTTTATCCCCCTTGGTTTTACCCCATCACTAAATAGGAGAGATAGAAGGAAAGAGGGGAGAGAGAGAGAGAGAGAGAGAGAGAGAGAGAGAGAGAGAGAGAGGATAGAGATCTTTGAATCTCTTCTTGTTTCTTCTTTGAGCATGACTACTAACTAACTGAATGACCAAAGACCACCAACTGACCTATCAGGTCACAGGCATTTATATACCTTCTGAAAAATTCCCAGGATTCCAAACATCACACAATCACAGAAACTCTCTGCAGCTGGCAAACCCATGCCTCTGCTAGAGCCTGAGGCAAATCACAGTCAGCTGCTGCGAAGCAGCCCCACATCCCCCCCACACCTGAGATTGAAACGAAGACATGTTTGTACTATTCCTGTAGTTTTTAGAGAAACCAAACTTCCAGAATTTTCACTACATATACTCACACCAATAAATTATATACACATTAGCTCGAAACCGTCAGCACTCAGAGGGAGGAGTTACAGATGCTGAATTTGCAGGAACCCTACTCTGGAGAGCCACTGCTGTAATGAATTCAGAACAGGACAAAGAGTGAACAAACCAGTTGTCTTCTTTGGCTCTGCAGTGCACCTCTCATCCAGAGAGCATGGAAATGGAGTCAAAGCAATATTGTTTGAAGGACTTAGTTTTGTTTTGGTTTCTTCTAAGACTCAAAATTCAAATCATATTTGCTTTTATCAATTGATTTCCAGAAAAATTACATCTCCAAGATAATCGCCCCAGGTTCTTTAACACCTTGAATACCGGGGGAATTGAAGAAAGAGAAAAAGGAAACAAAATTATGAAACTCTAGTTTATTCTCACTAAGGATTTCTTTTTGGGTTGATGAAGTGCAGGAGCACGAGGCACATTTCATTGAAGACACAGGATCAAGTAATCAGCAAAGCTTAATCAAAAGTTCAACTGACGTGACCTCTGGGGCAGATGGTCAGCCTGGAAAAAAAGGGGGAGCGTCTGCTTAGGAAAAGCAACTGTGTGTAATAGTGCGAAATTTACATGTGCTAGTGAAAATTAGAGATATATTTTAAAGCTGCAACAATGCAAACCATTTACAAATACAAACAGGTAACCCAAACATTTGGGAGGAAAGGCAGAGGGAGCCCAAGATCAGTGAGGGCTACAAAAGGAGACCCTTAAAAATGTATCAATAGGCCGGGCGCGGTGGCGCACGCCTTTAATCCCAGCACTCGGGAGGCAGAGACAGGCAGATTTCTGAGTTCGAGGCCAGCCTGGTCTACAAAGTGAGTTCCAGGACAGCCAGGGCTATACAGAGAAACCCTGTCTCGGAAAAAAAAGAAAAAAGAAAAGAAAAGAAAAAAATATATATCAATAGCACAGTTAAGAGTGTATACTACCCTTAGGGCTTGAGAGATCTCTCAGTGATTAAAAACACTTATTACCCCAGAGAGGACCCGGGTTTGAGACCTAGTGTCCATATGGAGGCTCATAACCTTCATGCTAGTTGCAGGGGACTTGGCACCCTCTCCTGACCTCTGAGAGCATCTGACATGCCTGTGGTGCAGACACACATATATGCAGGGAAACACACAAAACAAATTTTGAAATCATTTAAAGAATGTACACTGTCCTTATTAGAAAACACAAACGGGACCGCTGAGATGGCTCAGTGGATGGATTTGTTGACCATCAGTACACCCTGAATTTGATCCCTGGGACACAAATGGAAGGAGAAAACAACTCCTATATGTTCTTTTATGGCCTCCATCATATGTCATGGTACTTGAGCACGCACTGTAATGAACTGTAATGAGAATACATGCACACATCCATGCGTAAGTAAACACACGAGGTAGTAACTGATAAATAAGAGAAATGGCACTGAATGTAGTGAGGAGTGCCAAGAAGTGCTTGGAGCGGTGAGACTGAGAACTTTGGTTCCTCATTCTAATCGTTATTCCACACTGTAGGAGACGGTTTTTACCGGGCAGCACTCAGGCCAGACAGAGTACCTTTGGCTAGAGTCTGCACTCATTGCTGCTGCCCTCAGAAGACACCACAACCCCCTCCCCCAACCTCCCGCGGGCATACTGCCTGTGACCTGCACAGTGAGCTTTCTCCTACCTAGTCTGTGCTGACACTCCTGTTCTAGAAGAGTATAGCGTTCAGCAAACTCTGACTTCCACATGGAACATGGAACACTTCTTCACCTCTCCCCTTGATGAATCCATAAGATAGGGTTCATCAAAAAAGGAACAGGGAACGTTGGCCTGCGGATGTGGTAGGGGCCCTAGTCGGCCTGTAGGCCCCTCAACGATCTTCAAATCATGAGACCCTGGGTCTCAAAAAAGGGAGCTTAAAACTGACATATCAGAGCACTTGCCACCATCCGCCTGCATCAAGTCTGCTACAGGAAGAAGGTCCAGTATACTGCGAGCTATCACCTTTCCGATTTCTGAACTTGAAGGTATTGAGACTGGCCACCGGTCCACAGAGAGGAAACTTCGCAGCCTGACGATCATAAGGAGACGTATTGTCCTGGCCATCAGCAAGAGCTGTGACTTCCCAGCCCATCTCATCCCCCATTTTAAGGATGAAAACAAGGACACAAGGGCTGTAACATCACTGCCTGATAACCACTGGCTTCTCCGATTCGTTGGTTTTCTTCCTCTGTTCCAGCCCCAGTATTCTGAACACCCAGCTCTTCACCACAGAAACCACATTTGTCTTGAACTATGAGAACAAAAGCTCAGAGCGCTCCCTCACACCTCTGAAGGGATGACTCCAACAGGTATGGCCACAGTGAAAGCTTTTTATACTCTCTGTTTCAGTACACACTGAGTAGACTGGGGCCGTGAAATTGATTTACTTCTCAGGGCAAAGTCAGAAGACTGGGACGACAGCCACAGTGCATGGTGTAGCTTGGGGCTCTTTCTCACACAATAAAATTTCATTTATTTTGAAAATCATCACGAACTTTGCAGAGAAGTTAGTCACTTCCTATTTTTCTCTGATCTAAATACACGTGATAGCTTTACGTTTTAAGCTATGTGAGGACATTAAAAATACTTCAGAAGGTGACATTATAATTCTAGGGCTAGGCGTGGGGCTCAGGGGCAGAGCTCTTTCCTAGCAAGCATAAGGCCCAGGTTTTACTCCTAGCACAGTGAAAATGAACAGATGTCATTATTACTGTAAACGCCATTTGTCTTATGTAAGTGCTCTGACTTCAGCACTGTGACATTTCACCCTGTTACTGAGAGGCACTCTCTACCCACTACAGTAACTTACCAACAACTGTCAGCTGAATGGTCCCCTTGGCAGTACCAAAGGCATGGGATACTCCACACTGATAGGTGCCAGCATCAGAGAGTTGAACATTAGTTATATTTATAGATGCTTCACCAGACCTGATGTCATTACTTGTAAATTGCACACGTCCTTTCATATCTTGATAGAAGTTGTCATAAATCTTGTCTGCTAAATATACAATAAACTAAAATTTGAAAAAAGCAGAAAAAAAAACTGTAAACAAACATGGGCTGAAGAAGTGGCTCCGTGGTTAGAAGCATGTAGCTCTCATCAGGGGACCCAAGGCAGTTCACAATGTAACTTTCAGATCCATGGAATTTATATCCTCTTCTGACCTCCACAGACACTAGACACGCATGCAGTGCAAAAGACTCAAATGTAATAAAAAATAAATTAAAAAAAAATCTTTCAGTAAAGTTATGCATACACCATGTTACCATAAAAATGTTTAAAAAAAAAAAAGAAATAGAAATGAAAGAGACAGTAAAGAGCTGGTGAGTTGGCTCAGATAACGAAGACCTGAGTTAGGACCCTGAGAGCCAATGAAGACCCAGACATGATTTCACAGACATGAAGCCCACCACTAAAATAAGGGATGGGGGGGGGACTCCAGGCACTTGCTGGCCAGTCAGTCTAGCCATCAGTAAGCCCCAGTTTCAGTGAGAGACCATATCTCAAAACATGTGATGAACAGAGAGAGCAGATGACACCTAACCTTAACCTCCAGTTTCCACAGATAAAGGCATGCCCACACACATACACAGACACAGACACAGACACAGACACATACATCTGCCCCCCCACACACACACACACTTCACTATACAAAGAAGGGAAGGAAGGGAGGCAGATGTTATATAGAAATCTACACTAATAAAGACACAGAATGACGAGCTAGAACTGGGTTCATGTGGACCTGGGATGCAGTCCCCGTACCCCTATTATTATTATTATTATTTTAAAGCTTTGTTGTTTTATTATTGTTTTAAATCATATTTAGGCTGGTCCAGGTGTGATGGTGCTCACCTATAACCCCAGCACTCGGCAGCCAGAAAGAGTGCCAGGCCACCCGGAGTCGGAGTGACAGACACTTGAGAGCAGCCATATCGCTGGGTCCTCTGGGAAAGCAGCCCCTGCTCTTAAGTGCTGAGTCAAACCTTTGGCCTCCATACTCCCATTATGAATGGACAGCCAGGTTCCAGTGTGATTAAATAACTTCCAACATAATTAAATACCATAGTTCCGTACTAGAGACAGGGTCGGAGAGACTGGACGACTGGATAGGTCCACACACTTGTTCATTCGTGGGTGCTCCTGTTTCCCAGCTGCCTCAGAGGGCGTAGTAGTAAATCAAATAAGAGCAAGGACAGACCACCCTTTGCCCCCAGATAAGACTGGTTATAAACTTCCTGTTTAGGAGAGAGAGAGAGAGAGAGAGAGAGAGAGAGAGAGAGAGAGAGAGAGATTCTTTTTGGAAGCAAGGCATGATGAGACACACCTGTAGTTCCAGTCACTAGGGAGGCTGAAGCTTGATCATGACAAATATACAGGACCTTGAACACACACTCCACACACATACACATAGTCGCTGCCCAACATGCTTAGCACCCTGTTGTTCCTCATCTCCTGTTACATAGTTTCAACACCACATTATCCAAACATCCACAGCATTCTCTTGCCCTCTGAAACCTTCCAGACATCTGATGACTCTTCCTCTTCTGAAGTCACAGGTCATTCTATCTATGTCCACAGGCCTGGTCAGTGGGGCCTCAGGCCACGACACCACACCTGCCTAGCAAGAGTGAGCAGGCACAGGGTGTACTCACCATGCGGTTCACCACCTCATTTTGAGGTCCAGTAAGCTGTATCCAGTCAATGAACAGTGGTCCACGGTCCTCGGGGCTAAGGGTGAATGTGCAAGGCAGATGGACAGTTTCCCCTCGGGCTTCCTGAACTGTCTGCTCTGGAGTCGTGATGCTCACACTCCCAGTGTAATCTGGAGAGAGAGAGAGAGAGAGAGAGAGAGAGAGAGAGAGAGAGAGAGAGAGAGAGAGAGAGAGGGCACTGAGTATCTATCTGCTGTCACTGGCTGGCTCCAGGCTGAAGC
>NC_034599.1:92367884-92372175 GCF_900095145.1 Mus pahari
ATACACACACACTCACACACACCATACACACACATACACACACACTCACACACACACACACACACCATACACACACACACATACACACACACACACACCATACACACACACACACCATACACACACACACACACATACAAACACACACACCATACACACACACACATGCACACACACACACCATATACACACACACACACACCATACACACACATGCACACACATTCATGCAAGCTCACACACACATGCACACATGCATATTCACACACATATGCTCACTCTCACGTGCACACTACTCCATTTCCAGCCCCCTAACCACCCAGCTCCTCACTGTAGAAAATTAAGCGCAGGGAAAACAGAAGTTCAGAACGCTCACTCACAGATCTGAAGGGGTGGCTCTGACAGATACAGTGATGATTATTAAAGCTCTTTATACTCCACGTTTCGACACACATAGAGCAGACTGAGGCCTGAGGAGATGAGATGTATTTCATTCTCATGGAACATTCAGAAGTCAACAGCATTCAGAACATTCAGAACAACAGCAGCAACAACACAGCTCTCCTGACTTTAGGTTCAGGGTTCTTTCTCACACAACAAAACTCTTGCCCATCCCGGCCATCAGAGAAATGTGCAGAGCCATAGACCTCCCACAGGGCTCCTGGCTGCATACCCAGCCTCTCAGGACTTCCACTCCAACCTTCTGCTGACCAGATCTTACTAACTGTGGAACTAGACCTGGAGAGCCACAACAAATAGCAATTGGAGACAAAGGTAGCAGAGAAGAGGAGCAGCCTTGGGGGTGTGGGCCTTTGATCGTGTCTGCTCACACAGACAGTAGCAGATCTGGAAAGGGTAGGCTCCACAAGAGAAAACAAGGTTTCTCTCCTTTTATGACGTATTCCTCTCCTGAACACTGCATACCCCAATACTGAACGAGGAAAGGTGATCTGAGAATGAAGGGGATGTGTGTAGGTAACAAACTACTTCTGGTACATACTTCTCGGTACAGAACCAAAGATCACATGAAAATGCAAGCTTCGTGTCCCCTACCCCCAATTACTAATTCGGTATAAGAACTCCAATCAGAACAAGCTACAAGGTCTTCCAGACAAAGCGTTCTAAAGAATAGTTATAGCTATGTGCAAACAACTTAAAAGAGGACATGCTTGCTGAAATCCTGCACAAGGTCAAGCCAGCTGAAATCTCAGGATGGATGGGCTGGGGACTTAGAAATCTGCCTGTTTGAGGAGCTGTTGGAATTCATGGCTTCTCAGGGGAGAGAGACTGTTTTCCTCAGGGACTGAGGCCATGAGAGGCTGCCTTACTCTGGTAGATGAGCCTCAACCCACACCCAGAAGGCAGCACTGAGAGGGAGAGGGGAGGGATAAAGAGAGGGAGAAGGGAGAAAGGGAGAGGGAACTGGAGGTAGATCTGATAAAACTATATTATATACATTTATGAAATTCTTGAACAAAAATCCCTTCACTTGATTTTAATCTTTTTGTGAAATTTAAAAGTTTGTCATGGTGCCACATGCCTTTAACCCCAGCACTTGAGAGGCAAATGCTGCCATATCTCTGTGAATCTGAAGCCAACATGGTTTACACAGAAAGATGATCCAGGCCATCCAAAAATGGAAAGTGGGACCCTGTCTTAAAAACAAGTGGCTGGATTGATGGCTCAGCAGTTAAGGACACTGGCCGCTCTTCTGGAGGTCCCTGGTTCCATTCACAGCACCCACATGGCGGCTCACAACCATCTGTAACTTCAGTTCTAGGGGATCCAGCACCCTCTTCTGGCTTCCAGATATACGTACATGCAGACAAACATTCATATGCATAAAATAAGATAGAAAAAAAAAAAAGAGAACAGAAACAAGATGAAGCCGCAACAATGTTACTTCTTTCCTTTTGACAAAAAGAGTCCACTTGGTTTCACACCGTTGGAGGGTGTTAGAATACCCCAAAATTTAAAATTATTATTATAGAACTAGGTGTGTGACTCAGTGTCAGAGCCTTCCCTAGTAAGCATGAGCCCTGGCCTGGGCTTCCCCCAACAGCAAAAACCGAACATAACTCTTACTCTACAATCGACGTTTGTCTTATAAATTGCTGTGACTGGTGCTGTGAGCATTTACTCTGATTCTAAGACACTTGTCACCACCAACAGAAACTTACTAGTGACAGCGAGCTGGAGGTTCATGTTGACGCTGCCAGGGTATGTTTTCAGCTTGCACTGATAAGTGCCGGCATCTGAGAGCTGGACATTTGTTATATTTATGGATGCATCACCAGACTTGATGTCATTACTTGTAAAATACACTCGTCCTTTTAGATCTGGATAGACGTCGTCATGAATTTTGTCTGCAGAATATAAAATAACCTAAAAGAAAACAAAGTAGGAAAAAACTAACTCAACCCAAACCAAACGTGGACTGTACGTGTGGCACATGTGTAGGGTTACCTGCTGTGGTGTTCTGAATAGGAATGCCCCTCCCCCCCCATAGATTCATGTGTGTGAATGCCTGGCCCATAGGGAGTGATACCTTTAGGAGGTCTGGCCTTGCTGAGAAAAGTGTGTCACTGTGGGGGCGGGCTTTGAGGTCTTTTATGCTCAAGCTATGCCCAGTGTGGTACACAGTCTCTTTCTGCTACTTGCGGATCAAGATGTAGAGCTCTCAGCTCCTTCTCCAGCATCATGTCTGCCTGCCTGTCACCATGTTTCTTACCATGACAACAGTGGGCTAACCCTTTGAAACTGTAACCCAGCTCCAATGAAATGATTTCCTGTAGAAGAACTGCTGTGGTCATGCTGTGTCTTCTCAGCCACAAAACCCTAAGACACCTGCCTAGGAGGGCACTGGGGACAGAAAAGGATACCAGGTGACTTGTTCTATACTCTCGACCTTATTCCTTTGACACTGGGTCTCTCACTGAAACTGGACCTGGCCAACCGGCCAAAATGGCCCAGGCCTGCTCCTGCCTCTGCCCTTCTCTAGGTTGGAGCTCACAGCGTGAATCACCACACACAACTGTTTCTGTCCAGGCCAGGGCTTCCATTACAGTGCCCCTTACCCTTGTGCATGATCCCTTACCCACTGAGCCATCTCTCCAGCCCAATGGTAGTGATTCCTTAGAGAAAATGTGTCAGATGAAGCTAATAGACAACATTTGAGGTAAAGCAAAATACTGAAGGACCATCTAAAAGGCAAGTGTGTCACAGGTAAGGGAGACTGGATCTGGGGGTGTGCTGCATCCTCAGAGCTGTCTTTGACTTTCTTGCATTCTTCATTTGGCTCTGTTCACTTTTATTAGAAAAAACTTCTATAACAATATTTTACATGATTTCTATCATTTAACACTGATATTTGACAGACTTTAAGTATTTGCTTTTTTGTTGTTTGTTTGTTTGTTATAGGGTCTTACTATGCAGTTCAGGCTGCCCTGGAACTTGCTATATAGCACACGCTGGCCCCTGACTCTCCTCTCAATCCTCCTGCCTCACTGTACCTACATGGAGAAGGATTGCAGGCACTTGCCAGCATGCTCGGCTTTTGTCTTGTTTTGTTTTGTTTTGTTTTGTTTTGTTTTGTTTTAAGAAATGTATTGTATAGGGGATTTCACTTGAGAAAAACAGACGGATGATGCTCATTCTCTGTATGTTGAGCTCTCCGTGTTGCTGGCTAAAGGAGCCTGGCGTATGTTTTAAAATCGATCATGGCCAGGTGCAGTGACGTGCACTTGTGGATTGCCTGCTGGGGAGGGGAGGCTGGGGAAGGATTATTTCGCCCTGGACTTTGGGACTAGACTGCACAGCATAGGGAAATGAAAGGATACAAAAGTAACAAAGACAGCAGACGCCTATTCCCAGTTCTGACAGAGTCTCCTGATTCTGACTTACATACAATGTATGTCACCCTCACTGCTGCCCAGCCTGCTCAGCACACCCTCTTGTTCTTTGTCTCCTCTTACACATGTTCAAGACCTCATTGTGAGAAGGTCCACAGCATCCTCTTGTCCTCTGAAGCCTTCAAAATATCTGATGACCCTTCCTCTTCTGAAGTCACAGGTCATTCTATCCATGTCCACTGGCCTGGGCAGTGGGGCTTCTGGCCATGACACTGACCTGCTTAGTGAGAATGAACAGGTGTAGGGCACACTCACCACATGGTCCATCGCCTCATTATTAGGTCCTGAAAGCCGAAGCCACTCAATGTCCAATGGTCCTTGGTCCTTGGAGATAAAGGTGAACGTGCAGGGCAGATGGACAGTTTCCCCTTGGGCTTCCT
>NC_034599.1:92373389-92378405 GCF_900095145.1 Mus pahari
AGAGAGAGAGAGAGAGAGAGAGAGAGAGAGAGAGAGAGAGAGAGAGAGAGAGAGAGAGAGAGAGTACGCACTAACTCATTGGCCTAGGTATATGTTTAAAACATTTCTTATTTTATCTTTTTTTCTAGTTCTCTTTCTAAAATGGTTAATCACATTTATTTTAGTATTTTTGAGGAGGCATTTTAAACTTTCACAACATTTACAAGATTTGTATTCTGTGACATTGGCATTTAAGACAGGTCCAGTGGTTCAGTGGGTAAAGGAGTGTCCAGTGTAAGCCTGGCCTCCTAAGCTAGAAACCTGGAAACATGTAAAAGAATCAGAAGGAAGCCAACTCCACCCCTGACCTACACATACACACACACACACACACACACACACACACATTCACACTCACATACATACACATACACATTCACACTCACACTCACATACATACATACATACACACACAACACACATTCACACTCACACTCACATACATGCATACATACACACACTTACAACACACATTCACACTCACACACACTCATTCACACTCACATACATACACACTCACACACATTCACACTCACATACATACATACACACACTCACTCACAACACATTCACACTCACACATACTCATTCACACTCACATACACACTCACACAACATTCACACTCACATACACACACATTCACACTCACACATACATACACACATGCACATTCACACTCACATACATACACACACATTCACACTCACACATACATACATACACACACGCACATTCACACTCACATACATACACATTCACACTCACACTCACATACATACACACACAACACACATTTACACTCACACACACTCACTCATTCACACTCACATACATACACACACATTCACACTCACACACACATTCACACTCACCTCACTATTCTATCACCAGCCCCCTAAACACCCAGCTCTTGTCTGTAGAAATCTTGTTAGTCTGTGCAGCAAAAGCAAAAGTTCAGAGCACCCCCCCACACACACAGCTCTGACAGGTATAGTGACAATTAAAGCCTTTTAGACTCCATGTTTCAATGCACATAGAGTGGACTGTGGACCAAGGGCATGAAACGTATTGAATTTTCAGGACAAACTCAGAAGACAGGTTCAAAACAACAACAGCACAGACAGCAACACAGCGTTCCTAAGTCCAGGCTCGGGTTTTTTCTTACCACAAAAGTGTTCGTTTATTTTGAAATATGTCAAGAATTTTGCAAAGAAGTTGTTAGTTGCTTATTTTTCTTATGCAAAAATGTGAAAAAAGCTTTTCATTTTAAGCTATGTGAGGACATTACAAATACTTCACAAGGTCACATTGTATTCCTAGTGCTAGGGGTGGGGCTCAGGGGCAGAGCTCTTTCCTAGCAAGCAGGAGGCCCAGGTTTCACTCCTATCATAGTGGAAATGAACAAATTCGATTATTACTGTAAAAGCCAAGTTTGTCTTCCATAAGTATTGTGACTTCAGCCCCATGAGGTTTCACCCTGTTACTGCGGAGCTGCTCTCGACCAACTATAACAACTTACCAACAACTGTCAGCTGAACGGTTGTCTTGGCAACACCAGGGACTTTTTTCACTTTGCACAGGTAGGTGCCACTGTCGGCAGGCCGAACATTTCTTATTTTTATGGATGCGTCACCAGACACGATACCATTACTTGTAAAATTCACTCGCCCTTTCAGATCTTGATAGAAGTCAGAATAAATTTTATCTACAGCATACAAAATAATCTGAAAAATAAATCCAAAAACAGAAATAAAAAATAGCCAAAACAGAAAAAAATATAAATAAAAACCCATTTCATTACAGCCCTTTACATACCTTGCTGCCATAGAATCACAATTAGATAAGGAAGGAAGGAAGGAAGGAAGGGAGGGAGGAAGGGAAGGAGAGAGGGAGGGAGAGAGGGAGGGAGGAACAACAGACAGAGGAAGGAGTGAAGAGAGAGGTGAGGGTATGCAGGTTGAGGAAACCTACAATATTTAAAGCAGGAAATGACAAATTAGAAATGTGCCCGAGCTGGGTGTGGTGGCGCACTCCTTTAATCCCAGCACTTGGGAGGCAGAGGCAGGCAGATTTCTGAGTTCGAGGCCAGCCTGGTCTACAGAGTGAGTTCCAGGACAGCCAGAGCTACACANGGCAGGCAGATTTCTGAGTTCGAGGCCAGCCTGGTCTACAGAGTGAGTTCCAGGACAGCCAGAGCTACACAGAGAAACCCTGTCTGGAAAAACCAAAAAGAAAAAAAAAAAAGAAAAAGAAATGTGCCCATGCGATCCTTGTTGTAGCCCCACAGTCCCATTTCAAATAAATCTCAGAGCCTGACAGTGAGAACGGTTTGGCGGGACTAGAGGAGCACACATTCCTGTTCATTCCTGTCTGCTCCTGCGTTCCTGCTGCCTCAGAGGCTGCAGTTCATCACCAGGTAGAAACAAGACCGTGACGCTCCTCTGCTTCTGAAGAAGGCTGATGACCATAATTTCCCTGTGTGATCTCATAAAAAGGCAAGCTCCTTTCTTTCTTGATACAAATTTGAAAGCCAGGCATGATGGGGGCACACCTGTAGTTCCAGTAACCGGAAATACTGAGGAATGATCATGAGTTCAAGGCCAATCTGAACCTCCAGGCCAGCTGGAACTATAGAGCGATTCATTGTCCTAAAAAACTAAAATTTAAAAAAGAATACTGCTGAGCTGGAGAGATGGCTCAGAAGTTAAGAGCACTGGCTGCTCTTTCAGGGGATCCAGCACCCATGTGGCAGCTCACAACCATCCATAACATTTTTGTTCATTTATTTTGAAATATGTCAAGAATTTTGCAAAGAAGTTGTTAGTTGCTTACTTTTCTTATGCAAAAAATGTGATAGCTTTTCATTTTAAGCTATGTGAGGAGGACATTACAAATACGTCACAAGGTCACATTATATTCCTAGGGCTTTCTCTCCCTGGGCTAATATAATTTATAAACATCACTTTTTGTCAAAAATAAAATATTTTCATTCGTGTGTGTATGTGGGCCTATGGGTCTGCCGAGGCAAACAGACAGCAATGGGTTTCACTGAGATAGCGCTCCACCTTATTCCCTTAAGACGAGGGTTTTAGTTATGGTTACTGTTTCTGTGATGGAACACCATGACCAAAGGCAAGCAGGGGAGGAAGGGTTTCATTAACTTATGCTTCATCATCATAATTGAAGGAAATCAGGAACTCACACAGGCAGGAACCCAGAGGCCGGAGCTGATGCAGAGGCCATGGAGGGGTACGGATTGCTGGCTTGCTCCTCATGGCTTATTTAGCTGGCTTTCTTACAGAACCCAGGACCACCAGTGGAGAGATGGCACCACCCACAATGGGCTGGATCCTCCCCCACATTGTTCACTAATTAAGACAATGAGCTACAGGCTTGCTTACAGTCTGGTCTTTCGGAAGAATTTCTCAATTGAGGTTCCCTCCTCTCCAGTGAGTGACTGTAGCTTGTGTCAAGCTGACATAAAAGTAGCCAGGACAACAGTGTCTCTCCCTGAACCAGCTGAGATAGAAGCCAGCAGGCCTCCATGGACCTTCTTGTCTCTTGCTCGGGCACAGGGCTGCTGTTGCAGGCAGACATTTCCACACACAGCTTTCCACAGGAGTGGTCAGGTTCTCATGTTCTCACAGCAACTATTTTTACACACTGAACTATCACAGTGCCCAACACCAATTAGTTTTTAAAGTTAAATGGGTCTGGTGAAGCTGATAGAAAGCATTCCAACTGAAATAAAATAAAATAATAAAATAAAATAAATACTAAATGAGAGCCCATACTTGGACGTGGGGTCACTGGATGTGTCTCTTCTTTGGCACCGTCTTTGGCTTTCCAGTGTTCTTCATTTGTCTCTGATCACTTTGATTAGAAAAACTTCTTGTGGTGGTTTGAATATGCTTGGCCCAGAGGGAGTGGTATGATTAGGAGGTGTGGCCTTGTTGGAGAAAGTGTGTCACTGTGGGGTGGGCTTTGCAGGTCTCCTCCTATGCTCAGGCTCCACCGATTGTGGGAGGGAGCTTCCTCCGAGCCCCCTGAGTATCCCAGTCTCTTCTGGTTGCCTTCGAATCAAGATGCAGAACTCTCAGCTCCTCCAGTACTATGTCTGTCTGAATGCTGCCATGCTTCTTGCTATGATGACAATGGACTGAACCTCTGAGTCTGTACGCCAGACCCGATTAAATGTTTGCCTTTATAAGAGTTGCCTTGGTCATGGTGTCTCTTCACAGCAATGGAAACCCTAACTAAAACACTTCTACAACAATCTTTTACATGCTTTCTATAGTTTAACACATATTTTATAGACTTTAAATTTTTCTTCATTTTTGCTTGCTTACATGCTATTACTGTGGGGCCCAGGCTGGCCTGTAAATTGGATGTAGCCCTAAGCTGGCCTCAAACTCGCAAGCCTCCTGCCTCTCCCTCCCTACATAGAAAAGGATTGCAGGCATGTGCCTCCATGATTGGCTTTTTCTGTTTTTAAAGAAGTTGGTTGTATAAGAGATTTATCTGGACTTGAGGAAAACTGACTGTGAGAATATATATGCTCATCACACTGTGTACATCTCATGACCCCTTTGCTGGTTATAGGAGCCTCATGTAAATCTTAAGATCCTACCGGGGCAGGGACAGTGCAGTACACCCAGCTACTAGGAGGAGGGGTTAACATAGAAGGATGACTGGGCTCTGGAATTTGTGGCCAGGCTGAGCAACAAAGACAGAGGACATTGATTCTAAATTCTGACAGAGTCTAGTGATTCTGGATCACACACACACACACACACACACACACACTGCCCAGCCTGCTCAGCATATCCCTACTGTTCCTTGTCTCCTCTTACACACTTTTTTTTTCAAAGATTTATTTATTCATTATATGTAAGTACATTGGAGCTATCTTCAGACACTCCAGAAGAGGGTGTCAGATCTCATTATAGATGGTTGTGAGCCACCATGGGGTTGTT
>NC_034599.1:92379165-92380545 GCF_900095145.1 Mus pahari
TCACTGGCTGGCTCCAGGCTGAAGCCACTCAGCAGACAGGATGGGGAGATGCAGGTGAGACCTGGACCTAGAAGGATGCAGATCCCACCCAGGGATGCCCAGGTTAGTTTGTGGCTTCATCAAGTGTAGTGACTATGGGCATTTCCTCATCCTGAAGGATTGCCTTAGAGCACCACCACCCTCCTGGCATTCTGCAGACATGGGCTTCCACCCGGAAGCTCTAGAGCTCTGGAGGTCAGCATTGTCTGCAAATGCAAGGCCAGTCTGACTCATGCTAGCCACAGGGCCACAGGCTCCCTGAGGACCCTGTGTGCAGGGCACATGAGCGTAACTTTTGATNCATTTTCTGCCAAATTGTCTTTAATTCTAAATTTTCATGAAACCTGACTCTGTAAGTTTTATTGCTACTTTGTTCTTGTGGCAGCGGTACTGAGGACTGAGGCNAGAGTCTATTTATATTAGGCAAGCAGTCTACAAGGGACAATATTCCAAGCCCTGAATGATTACAATTATTTCTGCAAAACAGGTTTTGGTAAAGGTAGTTATAAAGAGACACTTCAAAGTTTATAATTCATCTACCTGTCTGTCTCTCTGTGTGTGAATGCATATATGTATGTATGTATGTATGTATGTATGTATGTATGTATGATCTATCTATCTGTCTGTCTATCTATCTTCCACTGGGGATGTCACAAGTCTTTTGAAACCTCAAAGCCTGCCCACAGTGATGCACCTCTTTCAACAAGGCCACACCTCGTAATCCTCCCCAAATAGTTCTACCAACTAGGGACCAAGAGTTCAGACATAAGAACCTATGAGGGCCATTCTCATTCAAACCACCATATACAGCAATAATACTCAACATAGAATTTTGAAAATGCATATTTAGAGCTGGGCCTGAGGACGCAAGCTTGCTTTTCATCCCAGCCCCTGGGAGGCAGAAGCAGGTGGGTGTCTATGACTCTGAGGCCACCCTGGTCTACATGGTAAGTTCCCAGACAGTCGAGACTGTTTCAAGACCTCTACACCCTCATCCAAAAGAAATTTTTTTTCCAGAGGCCACAGACACCCTGTACTTCTTGATGTGAAAGATGCAGCAATGCTCCCGTGCCTCTGCTGAGGAAAGTTCTGGAAGCCAGCCAGGATGGAAGGATAGGAAGTGCACTTTATCACCTGTGTTTTTCCTAGGTTAAAAAGTTTCTGCTGTTTCTAGTTTCTCAATTTGTCCCTATATCTTGCAGTAGGGCAATTGACCTACCCTTCCCTACTTCCTATAACTGTTTTTTTTTATTAGATATTTTCTTTATTTACATTTCAAATGCTATCCTGAAAGTTCCCTATACCGTCCCCCCGCCCCTGCTCCCCTACCCACCCACTCCC
>NC_034599.1:92381095-92389728 GCF_900095145.1 Mus pahari
TTGGCCAAGAATTTCATAAATTCATTGTTTTTAATAGCTGCATAGTACTCCATTGTGTAAATGTACCACATTTTCTGTATCCATTCCTCTATTGAGGGTCATCTGGGTTCTTTCCAGCTTCTGGCTATTATAAATAAGGCTGCTATGAACACAGTCTTCCTGTAACTGTTAATCCTCTACCTGTACTACTCATATGGTACCCTCCCATATGGTACTCCCCCATATGGTACTTGGTATATGGTATATGGTACCCATATGTTGCTTACCCATATGGTACTTATTCATATGGTGTTTGCCATATGGATGTTATTCACCCCTATGGTACTTGGTGGTTACCCATATGATGCTTACCCATATAGTGCTTATCCATATGTTACTACCCTGTGGTACTCACTCATAGGGCACTCGCCCATTTGAGTACCATGTGAGTACTTAGCACATGCTGATTTGCACACCTTTATAACTGTTAAGGTGAAGTTCACAGGCAGAGTTTTCTCACAGCTCTTCACTCTTACCTTCTTCCCCAAAATCCTTGTACCCTTAGGTTATGCAGATCGTGCTCATTCACCTCCCAAATTACATGGAACCATTACACTTGCCTGGTTGGTGAAATCAAGTGGCTGCTGGCCATTGGCTGGGCAGAGAGACAGAGGAGGGACTTTAGATTTCCCGGGCAAGGGAGCAGGAGAGAAAAGGAGTTTTTAGAATGGCCATGACAGGGTGGGGGGTGGGGTGGGGGGTGGGGTGGGGTGGGGGATTCAGAAAGATCAAGCCTGAGAGCAGCAGGAGAGAAAGCATACAGTATGTAAGAGTTGGGGTAAAGATCGATTGGGTCTGGGGCAGCAGAGATGGATGGTATATAGATTTTTAGAAAGTAATAATTCAGGAATATCAGAGCAGAGAGTGTGCTAGTCATGGGGAGGTTTGAAAATGCCCATCCATTGGGCAGTTTAAGGCATATTAAAAATAAGGCTGTGTGTATATATATCTTTCTTTTGGAAATCAAAAATATTTGGGCAGGTGTAGAGGAGGCAGGAACAGATGCTGGGGTGTTTAGAACTGATTAACATTTTACTGAAACACTGGGTACATTTTAAAAAATGTTTATTCTGGTGAAAGACCAATCATTTGCCCCACTGGAACAGGAGAAACTTTAGGTCTCTCTGAGCCTGTTGTAGCTGTTTTCATACTGAAGAGAGCTGGTACCTCAGTATACATGTGATCACTTATAAAAGTGCTAAATGAAGTCTCCCTATGTTCAATTTCTGGAATGAGGAGTGAAGATTCTGAAAAATGCACTAATATTCCAGAAGAGACTCCTCCTCAAAGTTCAATGACTTTCTTTTTTCTTTTCTTAAAAAAGGATTTTATTTATTTATTTATTTATTTATTTATTTATTTATTTAATGTGCATGAGTACACTGTAGCTGTACAGATGGTTGCTCGCTCTGGCCCAAAGATTTATTTATTATTATACATAAGTACACTGTAGTTGTCTTCAGATGTGCCAGAAGAGGGCGTCAGATTTCATTACAGGTGGTTGTGAGCCACCATGTAGTTCCTGGGATTTGAACTCAGGACCTTCAGAAGAGCAGTCAATGCTCTTACCTGCTGAGCCATCTCGCCAGCCCTTCAATGGCTTTCTTATAAATTACAGTTTATTGCCAGTATTTAACTCCTCCAGGCAGCTGAATACTTTGTTTCAAGAGAAGATTGACTTTCTAAAGTATACTCTAGTTCGAAAAGTTTACCTAAAGTGAATGAAGATACAGCCCCCATAAATGAAGATACAACTATATAAATGAGGGCTAATGAGATGGCTCCGTGGGTAAAGGAGCTTGCTGCCAACACTGACAACCATAAACAGACCCCAACCCCATGTGGTGGAAGGAGAGAACTAACTTCTGCAAGTTGTCCTCTGAGAGACAGCACCCGAGTCTGATGATCAAAACCTCCTGCATCTGGGGCTGGAAAGATGGCTCAGAGCACTGGCTGCTCTGCCAGAGGTCCTGAGTGCCATTCCCAGCAACCACATGGTGGCTCACGACCATCTGTAATGGGATCCGATGCCCTCTTCTGGTGCGTCTGAAGACAGCTACAATGTACTCATGTACATTAAATAAATAAATATTTAAAAAAAAAAAAAAAAAAAACAACCTCCTGCATCAGGGCCAAAGCACAAAGTGTCCCCACCACGAAGACACAGAAGGGCTGCCAGGAGGGGTACCCTGGTGCAGAGTCCAGCCATGCAGAGAAATGGGCGGATCTTAAATGCACTTAAGGAAAAGAGACAATCTGAAAAGGCTGCACAGCATGGTTCCAACTCTAAGGCAGCCTGGAAAAGGTGAAAGCAGAGAGTTAAGTCATCAGTAGCTGACAGTGGTTAGCAGACAGGGAAGCCGGGACAGGAGTAGTGAAGAGAAAATTTCTGGTTTATTTGGAGACTCCGTTGTGTCATGTGATGTTTTTCTGGAAACTGTCTTATGAGAGAATGTTTTTTGCTGAACCAGACCCGTGGGAAGATGTTTTCTGAGAACAGACAGGTGGTGTTTTTCTGGAAGCTGCCTGGAAAAGGGGCATGTGATGTTTTGCTAGAGCGAACACTTGAAAAAACATGATATTTGGAGAGGGTTTAAATATAACCCAATAGATAGTGGATGACGTAGTGTGGTATTGGTTCCCCTTACCATTCTCGGCTGGTCATTGTTTGCCGTGACTTCGGAGAGAAACACCATTAAAGAACTTCTGGTGGTGCTCTGGTGGCTTCTTACCACTTCTGCAGACTTAGACCAATGGACAGAGCCTTGTCCTTTCTTCTGCTGTTGTTGATTTGTAAATGGCATTTGTGAGTGGATCTAACTGATTCATGTGAACTGAACTGCTGATAGCCTGATAACACAGATTGGATTTGCTCCAAAGAACTATTTCTTTTTTTTCTTTTTTCTTTTTGTTTTGTTTTGTTTTTGTTGTTGTTGTTTTTTTCAAGACAGGGTTTCTCTGTGTAGCCCTGGCTGTCCTGGAACTCACTTTTGTAGACCAGGCTGGCCTCGAACTCAGAAATCCACCTGCCTCTGCCTCCCAAGTGCTGGGATTAAAGGTGTGGGCCACCACCGCCCGGCCAAAGAACTATTTCTAAACAGGCCCACATCCTCCTTTGCCCTATTAACCTTTCCATTCCACTACCTCTGGTGGGCAGTGGGCTAGAAGGGAGGTTAAAACATTTAAGAACCCTTATTAAAAGTAGATTTTGAAAACTCTGAGTCTGTAGAGTAGGGCAGTGAACGCCTTCTGTATAAATGGTGCCTGCTTGTCATGACAGGTTTATCCAAACCCATGAGCAAATTCAGCACCAAGAGTGACTCAGGATGCAATATGCAGACGTGGGGTGGTGTTCCTGCATTGAGCTAGGTGCAGTCCCTCTCTGGGATGCTGTGCATGATTCGGGGCAGAGATGTAAAGTGGCACTTTATACTTTGTGCTCCATTTTGCTGTGAATCTAAAACTCTAAATAAGTAAGGTATACCAAAGGGGGGGGGAACTTCCCTGTAAGATAGCAGATGAGATGCCACCTTCATGTGACCCTGCTAAAGAGAAGGGCAGACCCTGCTCCAAAGAGGAAGCTTCTGGATCTCATGAAGGCAGACACCAACCAGCTGAAGGGTACCAGTGAGAAGTTGGTGACTCGACGCCAAGCTTAGCTTAGCTCCTGCCACTCAGTGGCCTGGTCCATGGATGGGAAGTAGGAGCCTCATCCAAAAGCTTAGCCAGGTGCCCTGGGAAGAGGAGACCATAGGTCCGACCCTGCAGGGTGGCCTAGAGACCCTGCAGGGCGGCCTAGAGACCCTGCAGGGCGGCCTAGAGACCCTGCAGAGCGGCCTAGAGACCTCAAGTGAAGTTGCTGGGCTTGGTGAGACAGTGGGTCCTCTGGTGGATGTATCAGTCACAGAAAGGAATCCTATCTCTTCACTCTGCATGACCTGGAGAGCCGTAGACAGACACGGACTTGAGAGGGAACCTATTGTGTATAACTGGTGAGCTTTCTGAGATTAGCCTAGCATTGCCCAGCATGAGAGAGGACCCCGTGTGGTAGGCATGAAGAGTCAACAGTCGACACTGACAAGCAAGAGCAACCAGGTGATGAGAATCACAGATCAGGCTGTGACTTGTATAAGGAGAGGCTGCCCTGTCCTTGGTGGTCGGGAGCACAGCCTTAGAGTTTAATGGTCCCAAGCATGGAGTCAGCAGACGGACCAATCTCTGGAGTCAGCCACCTGCCACTCACTGCAGTAGAACCTGAGAACTGTGAGGTTCCAGTACAAGACTTGACATGTACACCTGCATTCCCTCAGCAGGGAGAGCTGCAATTCCCAGGGACCCCAAACAAGCTGTGTGTTTTGCAGGGGTTGTTTTGTTTGGGGGATATTTATTTATTTATTTATTTAGCCTCTGTGCTTCCCACCCCTGTGGGGTTTTTGTTTGTTTATGTTTGTTTGTGTTAAGATATATTTTTTGACCAGGCAATGGTGGCACATGCCTTTAATGCCAGGACTCGGGGAGGGAGAGACAGGTAGATCTCTGTGAACTTAAGGCTGGCCTGGTCGCCAGAGCAAGTTCCAGGACAGCCAAGGCTACATGGAGAAACCCTGTCTCAGAAAACCAAGAAAAACAGATTTATTTATTTTTATTTTACGTGTATGAATGTTCTGCTTGCCTGTATGTCTGTGTACTATGTGCGTGCAATGCCTGTGGAAGATAGCATGTATGCCTGTGTACTATGTGCGTGCAATGCCTGTGGAAGCTAGAAAAGGGACCAGATTGTCCTGGGACTAGAGCTGCAGAGTCACACAGCTGTGAGCCACCAAGTATGAGCTAGGATTCAAACCTAATCCTCTGGAAGAGCAGCCATGCTCCTAACCACTGAACCATCTCTCTAGCCCTCCCATTTCTTTGTTTTTAACTACACTTTTAGTAATATTTTCACTTTTATAAAAAATATTTTATGCTTTTATCTTCTATAAACCCTCATATATTCATCTAATACTGCTTATCAATTTTTACGTTATTGGGAAATCTTTTCCATTCCTCTTTTTATTCGTTCAATTATACTTTTAGTGATATTTTGACTTTTTAAAATTGGTATTTATTTATTTATGTTTCTATTCTTGTTTCTGAAGACAGGATCTCATGTAGGTTGACCTCAAACTCATGATACAGCTGAAGATAATTTTGAGTTCCTAAGCCAATGAACATTTGCTGAATAGATGAGGTTTTCCTTGTCCCGAGAAAACAAACAAAGGAATGGTTTGACACATATTGTTGTGTAACAGTATCCTTAGCAATTCAAACATTCCATTCTGGAGGGAAGCTTCTTAAACAGGAAGATCCTTAAACAACTCAAAAAGCTCCAGGAAGTTCCTGAAACTGACCAGATTTGGTAGCCTTCTCCCTCTCAGAGTAAGTCATAAAGTTGCCAAGAGTCACTTTCAGACAAGTCAAGCTACAAGGAAGACTAGGAGAGCTGAGCTGCCTGGAAGAAGCTTAGTCCAACTGAGTCTCTTGGAAAGGACACACTCTAACCTGTTGAGCTGCCTCCAGGCTGTGCAGTGTGCTCCAGGTTCCCAGCTTTTGTGAGCTGTCACCCATGCTGAGGTGGGCTTTGCTGATGTGGCTATCTTTCTGTACCTGTAATTAACTATCATAAAATTCATTGGCTCATCCTGGTCGGTCCTGGGCTCCCTATCTGTGGTGAGCAGACATGTGTATAAGGTTTCCTCAGGAAAAGCTTGATCACACAACACATAATTTCACTTCATCTAGTGTAAACTGGAGTCCTAGGAAAAAGCCATCTCCATGTGAGTCATAGATTAGAATTTCCACAGTTTTTCAGAATTGGAACATCCATTTTCTCCTTGCTCCATCAGCTCCATTAGAGAGCTAAAATTACCTAAGACTATATTAGTATAATGCCCATCGAAATCGCTCACTGCCCACCTGTGTCTGCTCTAATATGCTCTTAGTGATCACAATAAACCTTGGGAATGTGTTAACAGATCATTGCTAAGAATGTCATCAGTTGGCATCTTAGACTGACACCACATGCTATTCACCTACCTAGTGTTTTCACCCACGTGTTTGAAGAAGGCTTCGATTTATCACTTTCTTTGGTTTTGGATCTATAAAAGTTCATCTAACAACTTATGTCATTATGGAAGAACACAAGCCACTGTCAAGGTGGGGTGGGCAATAGCTAAAGGGACCATTGTGGAGAAGAGTACTCTCACAAGGTGAGAATGGGAGTGGCCTGGTAGTCTCCTGTGCCCACCCACCTGATTTAATGGGTGTTATGCTGTACATGGTGTCCTGAACACTTTTCCAGAGGGGGTTTTCCTATTCATGTGATTTGGAGACATTTGGAAGAACTCTAAAGGGAATGACAATAGCAAGACTTTACATTTTACCAGAACACCTTTGACTGCCATGGGTGATCTCTTGGGTGGTTCACAAAGTCAAGACTCAGAGGCAGCCATGAGACCCAGGTCCAGTTCTTCTGACCAGTAATGGTGATCAGTCACAAGGTTGTTTTTTTTAGTTCCTGGTTTTAGAAGACACTGGTCACGAGGGAGGAGTTTGTTCCCAGTGACCTTGGAGCCTGGTGAAGCTCACTATGAATCAGGGAAAACGATGCTCATACATGAGGCTCTTCATCTGAGAGCACAACAAAAGAAGATCAGTAGAGATGAGCTGTCAGGAGAGGAGAAAGGTAAGGTGAAAGTATGACTGAACGTGAGCCCTCGCTGACCTACACCTGAACAGGTGAAACCCAGAAGGAAGAAAACAAAAGGGACAGCAGTGACAAAGACGAGTAAGCCACACTGCTGGGAGATGCGTGGGATGCTCCGTCCGTCCCTTCCTGGCTCTCTCTACCGTCCAAGGGCTGACTCTTTACCAAAGCCAGTCTTTCTGGTGGCTGCTCCCTCTCCTTTCCCACGGGCAATATTAACTGTTCTCTTTGTGCTTTATCAGAGTTAATTAGTAAGATCCCAAAGGCCAGGGATCAAAGGGGAGCCCAGATTATACAGCGTTTCCTCTATTATAGGAAATTATTTACAGGTCCCGGCCTTAATTATGGGATCTTACTTCCTCACAAAGACTGGATACTTATCGTTAGAGGGTGTGTCCAGCCGTTTTCATACCTAACTCAAGTGCAGGCAGAGGGAGGTGAAACAAATTCATTGCATCCATCCATAGGTCCAGAAATAACTCCCCCATTGCAGTAAAATACACGAGCCAGAAAGTCGGGGTGGCATTTTGACAAAGGCAAAGAGCTGGAGGGAGAGTGTCCATTGACACCAGAACATAGACCAGACCTCCATACAGCCATGCAAATGAATCAACTAGCAACCCAGACCTGAATAAGCTCACCACCCTGAAGAGGGAACCGCACAAAGAGCTGCTGTCCAGCCCTGTGGACCACTGTGGACCACAGCCCGTAGCACGAGCCTGCACTGTCAGGTATCAAAAGGACTAGGAAGAGCCAGCTTTTGAGATGTGCATTCTGCTCCATTTCCTGACCTGGGAGGGAGGGAAGGCCTTAGATGTGTTGGCTCATTTTATGATGCTGCTCTGACCTGGACCCTAAAACATCTCTCAACTGTGTGCTGTGCTGTGTCCATCGATACCAGAACACAGAACAGACCCCCATAAGAGCCATGCAAATGAATCACATTGCAACCCAGGGCCTAACATCAGTTATATTCCAACTCAGTTGCAGGGATTTTTTTGTCTGTCTGTTTGTTTTGTTTTTCCTGAGACAGGATCTTACACTGGCTCCAAACTCATGATCCTCCTGTCTCAGTTTCCCCAGTGTTGGAATTATGGGTGTGACACCAAGCCCACCTGGAAGTTTTATTTAACTGCACTTTTTTTTTTTTTTAATCTTATGTGTTTATTGCTGGAGAGTGAACCCCGACCCTCACACACACCGGGTAAGCGTTGTACCACATCCTACATAAATGTAGAATCTTTAAAAAGCTGAAGGAGAGATGGGAGATGATTCAGCAGGTGGAGTGTCTGCTGCGCAAGCCTAAGACAAAGCTAGCGAGGTCCAGGAAATTAACGGGGAAACATCCAGTTTTCTTGCATGGCATGCACCTTGCCCTCTCTGTCTGGTAGCACAGCTGGGTGTGTGACTGACTGTTCTCTCTGGACTGAAGCCTCACTCACAGTACTGCATGGTCTCCCGAAGCACCAATGCAACACCTGGTCCACAAATATGTACCCATTTATCCCTGGGTTTCTTCCATTGGGACTGGGGTTGCTTATAAAGATTTAAATATACAACTCATAAGCCAGTACTCAGGGAAAAGTTATAATGCAAAAAAAAGAAGAAGAAGAAGAAAACAAGAGATTTTTTAAAATGTGTATATAGATCTTGTACATGTATTTTCTGAATTGGTTCATGACCCGAGGTCCTCTCCTCCCCTCATACACAGACACACTCTTCCAGAGAAACACTAAAGCTTCAGTCTCAAAATGACTTTTATCATGGGCCTGGAGAGATGATTTAGGGCGGGAAGGGAAGAAGGGAAGGGAAGGGAAGGGAAGGGAAGGGAAGGGAAGGGAAGGGAAGGGAA
>NC_034599.1:92390468-92417120 GCF_900095145.1 Mus pahari
GGAAGGGGGAAGGGGGAAGGGAAGGGAAAAGGAAGGGAAGGAAGGGAGGAAAAGAGGAAGGAGGACTGGAAATGAGTAGTCTTTCAGAGAATGTTCAAGGCTGTTGATTAAGTTCCCAGTAACAGGAAGGAAAAAAAGAAGAAGAAAAGAAGAGATGGCTGGAGGAAGGAGGGAAAATTCTCCAAGTCTAGAACGAGATCTAGACATCATGGTATCTGAGGTATTTGAACCCTCCAAGCAGAAAGGCCTGGAAGAGAACCCTTCCCTGGCCCCATGTCATCCTAAATTGAAATGTGAATTGTTCAGAGAAACGACAGAATGCTCCAAGCCAAGAAGGGCAAAGCCAGTGCTGTTCAGAGCCACTCAGGCTGACAGGAGCAAGAGGCTGGAAATATGATTTGTTCACTGGATGTGACCACAGTGGACACTGTGCCCTCACAGGGGTACAGGGGGTGAGAATTAAATTCTAAACAGCAGGAGAATTAGCGAGCAGTATCAGAATGCCCTGGGTTAAGACGGTGTCTATCAAAATGGAACATTCCAGAAAAAAAATCAAATCCAGGCAATTATATGAAGATTCTCCAGGGTAGATTATTATAGTAAGGGACTTGCAGCCTTCCTCATTTCTGCTCTAGATGGCTCTAAACCATGTCCCACCCCTCCCTCCCTTTCTCCCCCCCCCCCCCCCGTCTCCTCAGAAAACACTAGTATGTTTTCAAGCCTAGTTGCACTGAAGATGAACCATAGAAACTGGTAACTGTCCCTTTATCTTTACAGGAAACTTGACTTGGGAAATTTCAGCCAAGTTTAAAATGTATCAAGAAGGTGGGAGTACTCGTTAGACTCAGATGAAAACGAGGCTTGGAAACAGAACACTGGCTTGTGGGTAATGTTCTCGAGTGTGTAAACAGGATTTTAATGGGACCTGAGCCATTCCTGCAGAAAGACCACCAGGACTCAGAACACAGACAGAATCTAATAATAGGGGCTACTACCTATGTAGCCTAAATTGGCCACATATTCACCATCCTTCTGCCTCATCATAAGTGCTGGGGTTACCGGTATGCATGATGGGTCCTTGCATTTTAAAAAATGCTCCCTACCCCCACACTGCCCACTGCAGCCCCAGCTGCCAGAGAAGGCCCAGCAACATACTGTATTAGATGTATTCTTTAGGAATTACCAAGTCATTCTGTCTTGTTAAAAAAAAAAAATGAGCCAATACATTATGGACTTGAAACAGAGGGCAGAGTTCCCTTTTACATTCTGCTCTGGCTTAGCGCAGGCTGTCTGTCTTCAGACCCACCAGAAGAGGATGTCAGAGCTCATTACATGTGGTTATGAGCCACCATGTGGTTGCTGGGATTTGAATTCAGGACCTTTGGAAGAGCAGTCAGTGCTCTTACCCGCTGAGCCATCTTGCCAGCCTGCGCTAACCCAGAGCAGAATGTAAAAGGGAGCTCTGCCCTCTGTTTCAAGTCCATAATGTATTTATTTATTTATTATTATACATAAGTACACTGTAGCTGTATAATAATAAATCTTAAAAAGAAAGAAATAGCACTACTTTGCTTTTCTGTTCTACCATTTAGTTAACAATTCTGGCTGTGGCTGGATGTGTTCATTCTGTGCCTTTCTCTTTGTTTGTTTTTTCGAGAAAGGGTTTCTGTGTAGCTAGCCCTTGCTGTCCTGGAACTCACTCTGTAGACCAGGCTGGCCTCGAACTCAGAAATCCACCTGCCTCTACCTCCCGGGTGCTGGGATTAAAGGTGTACACCACCATGCCTGGCCTGTGCCTTTCTCTTAAGGTAGCTTGGACTATCCAAGGCTTAGAGCGGCTGGGTGTCCAGTGAGTTAGGATTTCTGTCAGTCAGCCTGTATCTGACCAAGCATTTGAAATCTCTGGACAGATGCTAAGCACAAGCTAACATGGAACAAGGCAGGGACAAATGAATCATCCTGCTCCCTGAGTGGCAGTGCTCTGGGAAAAAAGCAAGAGGCTCACTTACATGCCTTGAGCTCCAGTCCCCAGCTCTTGGACCCTGCACCCCAGGAAGCTCCCTTGCAGAGGCTCCCTCCACTCCTAGCTCCTGCTCCTGTCCAGTATCCTCCCCAGTGGCCCCACAGGAGCAGAAGTAATGCTGGGGACCTAATGGCCCTTACTTACCTGTGACTCCACACAGTAACAGGAAGCCCAGCAGAAACACCATGGTGACTGTCCAGTGGGGCTGCAGCGCCAAGAACTCAGCTGTCGCTCTGGGTCCGAGATTCCCTAGGAATCTATTGGCACCAGGATTCCCCATCCAACTGGGCAGGTGCTTCTGGTCCCTGTGCCAGCCCCACCCCCATGTAGGGTTACCAGGGCAACCTGGCACCTCCCAGTGCTGCCTGAGCTGAGTTTCTTGAATCCACCTGTTTAGCTGTTGGGAGTTTGTGCTCCTTGCCCTCTCCTGGGCCCTGCCTTCCCTCCAGAAACTCATGGCAAGCCACTGCTGCACAGCACAACTTGCACCACTGAATCAACTGGGTAGGCATGGCCAGTCACCTTCAGTCCCACCTTCTACAGTTCTCTGCAGAGCCTGGTCTGGCGTTCTAAGGGGGCAGGAGAATTGGGCGGCTGCATTAGCAGTCTTTTTACAGGGGCAGGTATGAGGTGACTTTTCTCTAAGGTCCCAAACCTGCAACTGGGGCTCAGGGGATTTCTGTTGTGTTAAAGACGACTCCATCAGTGAAGTTTGTCAACTGAACTAGTGAGATTGAAAAGTGTGAGCTCTGCAGGGCTGACTGAAGGATGGGAGGTGTGAGCACTGACTGGAAGATCTTCTGAGTTAGGGAGGATCCTCAGGGTCAATTACATCATCCTGCTGCTTATTCTGGGTTGCCCCCCCCCCCCCCCGACAATGTCCATGTAGCTGCAGAGACTCAGGGTTGCACCTCCGAAGCAGCAGCTGTGGTGCGGCAATAGACCTGGGCACCATCTGGGTGAGTTATTTAGAAATGGCTCTACAGCGTGGGGACACACACACACACACACACACACACACACACACACACACACAGTTTCCTGCTTGGCACATAGCAAGGAATGAACATAACATGCTGGGCCTGGCGGTAGTGGTGCACAGCTTTCATCCCAGCACTGGGAGGCAGAGGCAGGCGGATTTCTGAGTTCAAGGTCAGCCTGGTCCACATAGTGAGTTCCAGGACAGCCAGGGCTGCACAGAAAAACCCTGTCTCAAGAGAAAAAACAAAACAAAACAAAAAACAAAAACAAAAAACAAAAAAACCAACCCCTTTTTGTTGGGCCAGAAAGGATAAGGGACATTAATCAATTAGATTAACTCAGCTGCAATACTGGCTACACAATAAATTTACATGGAGAACATGTTTATTCAAAGACCAAGGGCAGAGCCACACTCTAATTTAACTTGGTAGAATTCTGTTGACTTAAGATGAGTCCACATACAGATGGGAGATATGATGGACCTGGGGAACAACCTCTTAGCCAAGGAAACAAGAACCCTCCCAGCAACCAGTGCAGGCGCACAGTCAGCTACTGGTGCAGGCACGCAGAATTTTGGAATTTAAATCTTTACCTCATTACATTTTATGAATTAGAAAAAGATTGAAGTCACTCACTGTCACACTGCTGAAGACTGTGTGGTGTTTTCTTACTCAAGTGGAAGGTAACATGGAAGGAAGATGTAGGCAAGTGGGGATCAGCCAGGCAATCTTGAGGTAGGTGCTCGAAGATATTGTAAATAAGATATTGCTTCAGAGAAACCTGGAGATTAGAGAACTGGTACCCTCCCAAATTGATTGGAGATTAGAGAACTGGTACCCTCCCAAATTGGATGACTTCTCCACTCTAAAATCTAAAATTCCTTCCATCTATTCCAGCCTGCTTATTAAATAGGTAATGAAATTATATTACATCAACTTCAGTTGGTGGTACCCCCACATACCTTCTGTGGCTGTGATGAACACCACGACCAAAGGGAACTTGGGGAGGAAAGAGTTTATTTCAGCTTACAATTCCACATCACAGGCCAGGAATATACAGGGCAGGAACTGAAGAGGCCATGGAGGAATGTCGCTCGCTCAGTTTACTCTCTTATACTACCTAGGACTAGCATTCCCATGGTCTGGAACCTTCCACATCAATCACTAAGAAGATGCCCTACAGGCCTTCCTTCATCCTGATCTTATAGAGGCACTTTCCAAGAACGTCAAGTAACCCTCTGGCAGAAGTTGCAGCATAAGCGTGTGGCTTTATGCCCCAAGGGGGTCAAGGCAGGTATATAAAACACATGTTGAAGACCTGACCCTTCTTTTAGGAGCACCCATTGAACCACAGGACAATGAATGGTATCCTAAGGGTTCTAATTTTAGGGAGGCACAGAGCCACAACACTTGGGCTCATATCTGACTAATCTGAGTCAGTTACGATGAGACTCAGTTAACACACACACACACACACACACGCACGCACGCACGCACGCACGCACGCACGCACGCACGCACGCACGCACGCACGCACGCACGCGCGCGCGCAGGAACAGAGTGATCACCGTCCACATGTGAGCTGATGATCCCCCAGCTGTGCTGCCTGGAGATCTGTTAACTCTAGTCTGTCATCCTCCAAATACTAACACCAAGGTCTCAAAGCCAACCTGGAGTGCGTCTGGGCCTTTGGCTGGGGGCCAGAGAGAGAAAATGTGCTGCATAACAAGCTTGGCATTTAAAGAGATGTAAAATATAGCTTGCTCAAAGTCAAAGCGGTGGCTATTCAGTCTTTGTTCAAGCAGATGTTAGTACAGCCTAGAGTGTTAATTCATTCTGGAATGTGGTTAGCTTTCTGCCTTCCGTCTTCTCAGACAGAGACAAGCAATTCAGCAAGTATGGATGGAGCACGGTCAGTGTCTAGCTACTGAGCCACACTGCCCTGGCTTTCCCGTGTGCATGTGCGCGCACACACATGTAGTGCAGCAGAGTCTGGGGACATGAGGTGGTAACAGCAAACTGTCGGAAACATCTCCTCCTCTTAGGCTTGCATCCTCCTGGTGCAAGAAGCCTCCCCGGCTATCCATGTGTGCTAGAAAACAAGGGGAAGCTGGGCAGAGACCCTGAGCCAAGCCCACTCCTGAGGCTGGTTTGTCCACTGATGTGGTCATTTGGGAGAATCCCAGTGGGAGCAGGTTGCAAAGACTCTGTGCTTCCCAAAAAGAAGACGCCCACATGCCCCCAAACAGACGAAACCACCCATTTATTTGACTGAGAACATTAAGAAGGACAACAAAATTAAACACTCTTTAATAAAATTCCTATAGAAAACTGAAGTCACAGGGCAAGTACTCAGTTGTTTTCCATGCCACTGAGGATTGAGGGCTCCCACATGTCTTTGGAGAAGAAGCAGTAGTTTTGCTGGATCCTGACATCCATTTACACAGCAAACCAGTAGTTCCTATTGCACATGCTAACACCACTTGTCACCTAGCACCCTGGCTATATGGTACCTCAACAAATAAATTAAAGATTTCCATGTGGCATGAATCCACGTCAATTTGAACTAATACCATTGAAAAATCACATTGTTATACATTTTAATAAATACATTAAGAACAGCTGGCACATTACTAAAATACTGAAATTTAGGTTTCGAGTTTATTCCATAAATAGATTCCTTTTCATTTGCTCGCTTCCTTGGATACATCTGCTCAAGTATTGTGTTCTATGAAATGAACTCTCAGAGCTACGCAGAGAAACCGCATTCATGGCGCCTCAGTACTGAAGCAGCTGGAAGAACTTGATCCACAGTGAACTGAAGAGTAACTTAGGGAAAAACTCTGCTTTTTTGTAAAACTTGAAAACACAGGCTGAAGAATACCAAAGAAACATCTTTTTATATAGAACTCCCACTAGAAATTTTATAAATATATATGCAGCATATATATATATATATTATATATATATATTATATTTGCCCCACCAATAGATTCTCAGTGAGTCTGGCTGAAATGATGCCATCATGATAAATATTAACAAAATTAGTGAGTTTTCACAGGTTTAAAATATTTCCTTTGAAAAATAATAAGTTCAACATAATCAATGTAATTTGTAGCTCACACAATTTAAAAGGAGAGGGAGAGACCTTTCTTAGAACAGTTCCCAGCCCCCAAATGTGGTAAGTTGTTGGCTGAGTCGCAGTACTTGGTCACAACACTGAAAAGAAGTATTTACACCTCTCTGGTAAAGTACCAAATACTGAAGAAAAGAAAGAAAAGATCCCCAGCAGTCCCTAGTAGCATTCCTGGCGTGCAAGGTCAGCAGGAAGGGGCCTCCATGCTGCTGCTGTTCATGATGAGTCCTGGAAGCGCTTGAGAACAGAGGGTGGGCATGGGGTGGTTCAGACTAGGCTCTGTGGGACGCCGTGTTTTGAACTTCACTCTGAGCTTCAGGACTTCATTCCCTTTGCATTTCTGGCAGGGTCATGTTCAATAGTGCAAGTGCAAAATGGAAAGAAAACGAACAGGCAAGTGCGGCAGAGCAGGGCGGACGCTAAGACCTGTAGTCTTTCCGCACTGTGTGAGCCATCCAGTTCACTTTAGTAGTCCAGCTTTCCCTGAGGGCCTCGTCAAACTTCTGCTTGAACTGCTTCAGTGCTTCCTCCTCAGTCTTCCCTAAGGCAAGAGAGTCCTAAAACCGAGAGTGAGAGAGAGAGGTGTGTGACATCACCCACCCTGGACAGAGACATGCAAATAGGTCATCTACAAGATGCTGGTGTGGCCAGTCTCTCCATCCATTAGACAGTTCCATGTCTCCATGTGGATGTCACCTGCAGAGCAGGATGAACACCAAGGAAGGACAACAATATGGCCTTAGCAAAGGAATTTTGAGGATGAAATTAATTTGTAATTATTGCAAGACACTCAGCTGCTTTTCTGCTCTGATGACTGAAGGTCAAAGGCAAACCAGTGGAAACCAAACTGCCGGCAGCTACCACCCCAGTGTGTGGGCCAGCACGGTAGCATGCCCTTCCACTGTGGAGAAACCATTTACATTACAAACTCCTTCACGTGAACATCACAGGCTTTTTTTTTTCTTTTTCTTTTTGGCAAACATGACTGGAGGTTGGTATCTCTTAAGTCATCTTTATAAAAATAATTTATAACATGTGCATGCTTGTGAGCATGAGTCTGTGTGTGTGTGTGTGTGTGTGCATGTATGTGTGTGTGTGTCAGTGTGCGCGTGTGTATGTGTGTATGTGGTGTGTGAGTGCGCGCATTTTGGAGCAGATCCAGAGCAGGGAGTCGGTTCTCTTTCCAGGGACTGAACTCAGAGCTTCAGTCTTGGCAGCAGGCCACCCTCCCTGAGCCATCTTGACAGTTACCATTAGACAAAAATAATTTTTAAAGTTTTTTTGAGAGAGGGTATGTGTAGCCCTGCATGTCCTGGAAATCCTTTTGTAGACCAGGCTGGCCTTGAACTCAGAGATCCACCTGCTGCCTATCTAGAGAGTGCTGGCATTAAAGGCAGGTGCCACCACTGTCTGGCTCCTTCGCCTGGACATTTTGAATGGCGCTCTAACTGAACCCTGTGCCCACAAAGTCTAACACACATACAGAGAACGGTGTTTTACCTTAAGATACTGTATATCTTTGACCGACGTGAGCTCGGGCAGCCCTGCAGTCAACATCAGCGCAAACAGGGTGATGAAGAGGTTCCCATGCCGCCGTAAAATCAGGTACGCATCTTCACAGCACTGGCGGAACCTTGAGTTGAAGAAGCAACCCGGAGCATGGCATTGGAGGGAGGTGGGACATTTGCAAAGGAAAGCAAGACACCTTTAGAGCGAGGGCACCTCCACGTGTGCTTCAGCTAATGTGTGCCTATCTGAAAAGAGTCCCCAGACTATAATTTACATAATTCAAGCTTCTTACAACCACAGGTCTCTCTTCAAACCAGAAAATAATTAAGATTCTACAGTAATAGGCAAGGCAAGAACAATCCACACGCCACATTCCCCTGACCACTTAGTTCCTTCTGTCCACACTGATGACCACAAAACAGTGACAGTGACGGTCCCAAGGCCTTTTTGAGAGCCCTCCTGGGCTCGGGCTTAGTAATCTCCTCGGTCCCTGAAGTAGCTGATGCTGTGCAGTCCTGTCTGTTTCTCTCTTTTTCCCCTTTAAGACAACAGTGGTCACAAGCCATCCAACCCAATTCCCACAGAAATATTATCATCAGTCTTTATTGAACAGAGTCTGGTATCCACGCGGCACACCTCTGCTTACTACTCAAATACTTTTGCCCTCATTAAAACTTTTGTTCACGGGGCTGGTGAGATGGCTCAGCGGGTAAGAGCACCCGACTGTTCTGCCAAAAGGTCCTGAGTTCAAGTCCCAGCAACCACATGGTGGCTCACAACCACCCTGAACAAGATCTGACTCCCCTTTCTGGAGTGTATGAAGACAGCTACAGTGTGCTTACATAAATAAATAAATAAATCAAAAAAAAAAAAAGAGTCTCCTCTGTATTTCTTAAAAAAAAAAACAAAAAAAAAACTTTTGTTCACATATATTTATTCATTCATCCACGCCTTTGTTTATCTAGTGTGTGTGTGTGTGTGTGTGCGAGCGCGCACATGTGTGTGTGTGTGTGTGTGTGTGTGTGTGTGTGTGTGTGTAGCAGGGGCCAGGGGACAATGGTTCTCCTTGCACCATGGAATTCTGAGGCTCAAACACTGAGCCCAAGCCTAGTGGCAAGCACCATTTCCTGCTGAGCCATTTCTTCAACACCTTTTGTCCACATTAAGATAAAGGAACAGAGGCAATATAAGTACATTCAAGCAACAATGCTTACATCAAACCCAGTCTCCCTCTCTTGTTCCGCACACAGAACAATATCAAAAAACCTGCTCTCCTAGCATCTTCCTGTCAAATATTAGTTTTGGGATAAAATTTTCTGAAACAGGTAGAAAGTATGCTAAAACACTGTAACATCAAATTTCTAGTATTCTCTTTATCTCCTTCCTGGTCACTTCTGAACTGGTGAGGGATCTGACAGTAACTCCTCCCCACACCCAAATCTTCTGTTATCTGACCACGAATCTCCCAGATCTAAATAGTCCTCAGCTAGTGTGATGCATAGCATTAACTGCCCACTGACAGGATCTAGAGCAGATGGGAGATGGGCCTCTGGGCGTGCCTGCGACTGTTAGCCTTGAGCATGTTTGATCTGGGGGAGCACTAGGTGCACTGCTCCCTGGCTAGAGGAGGAGAAGTGAGCAGCAGCAGGCAGTGCTCCCAGCTTCTGGGCCGTGACACAAGGTGACCGCCCCCTCCTCAAGCTCCTGTTCCTACGACTTTCCCACAAGCCCCTAAACTGTGAGCCAAAAAAGTCCTTTCTCCTGTATGTTGCTGTTATCGGGGTATTGTATCACAGCAGCAGGAAAGTACTAAGACATTAGGAAATGTGAGGCAGCTGGTCAGAAGTGGTAGATATTCCTCCTGAACAGAGGGCAATACTCACCTGCCAAATTTTTCAGTGTTTCCAGTTTTTCCTTGTTGAATGACATGAATGAAGTCGTAAGTAAGAATAAAAGGTACTCGCTCCCTTTTAATGCCAAATTTAGATTTGAAATTTCCAAGAATATGCCCAAAATCTATGTGGAAGAGCTGTAAAAACAAATGGGATTTTATTTTCCAAGTGAGTCTCAAATATTCCTATTTGGCATGACTTCTGTAGTGCAAAGTCCTAACTAAATTTATCACCTGCTTGAGCCGCTTGCTTGACCCAAGGACTCCACTGTATGCACTGCTGGGTGCACAGCATCTCTGGTCTCCACCCACTTGATGCTGTAGCACCACCCTCTTACCCTTATTTGGAACAGCTTGAACTATCTTGAAAAATGGCAAACATTTCAAGTATCTGGTTTAGACTGGCTTTGGTGGCTATCTTTTTTTCTGAGAAACGCGGCATAGGTCTGTAATGTCACTTCTCAGAGGCCATGTCGGGAGACAGAGAGGCTGAGGCCAGTGAGAGCCCTTTTAAAAAGCACACAACAAAACCAGGACAATGAGGTCCACAGCCTGAGACCCTGGATATCAGCAGGGGCAGGGGGGCGGGGGCGGGGGCAGAGGCAGGTGGTCTCTGCGGGTCTGAAATCAGCTTGGTCTATACATGAGTTCCAGACAGCCAGGGCTACCTAGTAAGTCCCTATCTTTAGAAAAAAAAAATCTATTCCAGGGCTGGAGAGATGGCTCAGGAACTTGCTACTAAGCCTTATGACAAGTTTGATTCTCCACAAACATAGATACAAAAATAAATGTAGCTTTAAAAAAATGTCTATTCCATCTTATACTTGCTTGCTTTCTGTTGAAGGCTAGAGTCATCTTTCCTCCAAGCTATAAAGGCTAATAACTTACTGTCTTACAAAGTTTCCAACACAGCTATTAAAAACTTTTGAAAGGCACTTGCCATGAAACCTGACAACTTAAGTTCTATCCCCCAACCTACGTGGTGGAAAGAAAACTGACTTTAGCTTCTATAGGTGTGCAGCACGCGCGCGCGCGCACGCACACACACACACACACACACACACACACATGTACCTTTGCCCTGATGAAGCACCTAGTGTCTGTGAGTCAGAAAAATCAGTTTTTTCTTAAACTACATCTTCTGGGTCCTTCTGTTGGGCTGGGGTAGGGGAGAGGACAACTACTCTGTAACAAACTCCCACAAGCCCACGTTCAATCCTTTCTGTGTCTCTACCTCGAGCTGTGCCGGTCCCTCTAGATCCTCGGTTTTTCTGACACTGCTGTGGCTCTCTAAGACACTCAGGTGTCCATCCTCAACTCTGCTGGGCACTGAAACTCGTCCCTCTTACTGCTGTCTTTCTTCCTCTGGATTCTCTTCCTATCATCATTTACTCTTAGATTTACAGAAGTTTCTGAACACTCTACATGGGGTATCTATCGGGGAAAGCATATATAAGCCAAAGGACTCAATTTGTAACCACAAGTTAGAGAGAGTCTAAGTTTGGATATAAGGCTCAATTATCAAAGCTCCAGCAGACCACAGCATCTCCTAAGAGGTGGGAAATTCTGTTTTCCAGTCAGCACACCTCTGATCCCAACACTCAGTGAATACTCAGAGGCAGGCATATTTCAGTGAGTTCAAAACCAGCCTGGTCTACACAGGGACCACAGCTATCACCACATCTATATGTTATTGCCTACCCCAGAGCTACATTACATGCTAACCCAGAGATTTCCACTATGGCATGCCTCTAGTTGACAGCATCTAAGCATAGCTAAATTGAAAATTTATCCAAGTGTTTTATCTGTGTATAATATAAAAAATATTACAAATAACACTTAGTTGCTTATGAACAATTTAAACAGTTTTTATTTGAAATTAAATCACATCACCTGGCTTCCCTAGCTACCTCAGAAAGATACTACCTATATTTCTCCCAACTCCTACTACGATGATCAAGTTTGATGGTTAAAACAAAACAAAACAAAACCAGACTTGGGGTTGGAGAGACCGATCATTGATCGGTGGCTGAGAGCGCTGGCTGGAGCTTATAGCTTCTCTGTAAGAAGCTGTCTGTCTCAGGGGAGCTGACACCTCCTTCTGGCTTCTACAGGCACCAGACCTGCACATGTACACAAACATACATACAGGTACACAAATTAAACTAAAAAAGAAAACAGATTACTCAGGTTCCATCCTGATTTCATTATTTTTTCATCATTGGTTATTTTTAAAAAGATCTTATTCATTTTTATTGTATTTGCATTGAGTGTTTTTGCCCACGTGTATGTATGTGTACCACATGTATGCCTGGTGCCTATAGGACCAGAAGATGGTGTCAAACCTCCTACTAGAACTGGAGTTATAGACAGTTTTGAGCCACCATGTGGGCGTTGGGAAAGGAACCTGGGTCCTCTGGAGGAGTAGTGAGTTGTCTTATCTGCTCAAGTCCCCAATTGGTTATCTTGTTAATTTTTCACTTATTAGTTTGAAACAGGGTCTCAAACAAGCAAATCTTCTGCCTCAGACTTCTGAGTGCTGTGATTACAGGTACCTATCATCAAATTAGGTCCAAATATAAATTCTTGCAATAAAAAGATAGGCTACTGTTAAATAATAGCAACTGTTAAACATTTAAATAAACGCTTAGCACTAGATCCTACACATAAAGCAAGTGGCGTCTAGAGTGGGGTTGTGTGCAGTAAGGCCATCAGCGTTCTTACTGGCAGGTGATGCTTATAAGAGATTCTCTCGACAGAGTTGGCAGGAAGGGGAAAGAAAAGACAAAACACATGCTACCATCACTGAGACCGCAGCCTCTGCAGTGCGGCTTACCTGGCCCGTTTTCTTCACCATGATGTTGTCGCTGTGCCTGTCACCAATGCCGAGGACATAAGAGGCTACACAGTAGCCAGCACAGGACAAGGTGAACTCCTCAATTGCTCGGTCCAGGTCATCCCTGGAGACAGAGAAGTGACAGGAGTTAGAACTCCAGTTTGGGGGATGAGGACTAAGCCCCACTGATGCTCAGGGAGCGCATAGCACCAAGCTGCCAAGCAGAGTGAGCCTGGGAAAGCAGATATGTCAGGCTGACGGCCAAGGCATTGCCTAGCAGAGCCCCAGTCATGTGTCCCTGTGTCTCAGGAGTCCTGTTTCAGCAGGTCTTAGTTTACACAAAAGGTATTGTAAGAGACACCATGGGTTTTGTTGGATCATCCTTGGGCCTGGGGACATTTTTACCAGCTTCTGTTTTGGTTTTTAGCTTTGGAAGGCAAAGTCTTACTCTACAGCCCGGCTAGCATGAAAATCACCGTGGAGCTTGCCAGGTCTTGAACCCATTGCAGTTCTTTCTTCTGTCAGCCTCCTAACTGCTGAGTTACAGGAGGAAGCCATTCCAGTCAGAGTGGCCTCAGATTAGAATCCAGGCTTCCGAGCCCCAGTCAGAAGTAAGGACACAGAACCTTCATAGAAGGCTGTGAGACTGAAACTGCTCCACTCGAAGCCCTGAACAATGTGATGTTAAGTGACGACATTTGAGCTGATCTTAAGTATTTGGCCAATAGTGCCTGGAAAGCACCTCCTTCACAGTGAGATCCTTACTTCCTAGAAGAGCGGTGCGGTCCATCACCTTAACCACAGATAACATGTATTACTCTTACAGTGTTACTGAAGCGGGGTCTCATGGCTGTCTTCTGCCTCCACCTCCTGAATCCTGAGATTACAGGCATGTGTCCCTGTCCAGCTGTCTGTGGCATCAAACCCAGGGCTTTGCGAATACCAGGAAAGCAAGCCACTAACTGATGTATATCCCAACTCTGTAACACCACTTTAAATATTTTTCTTTTAGTTTGGAGAGATCAGACTATAAACTTCAATCATAAAGGTAACCTGACGGGACTGGGAAGACGGCTTCGTGGCTCAGGGCATTTGCTGTTCTCCTGAAGGATCCGAGCTTGGTTCCCCACACCCACACTGTGGTTCACAGTCAACTGTAACTCCAGCTTCATAGCATCTAAACCCTTCTTCTGGACTCCTTGGGCACATGTACTCATGTGCACATACCCACACACAGACACACACGTACACTTAATTAAAATAACAGTAAGGCTAGGCATGACAGCACACACCTTTGATCTCAGCTCTTGAGGGGCAGAGGCAGAAAATCTATCTCTGTAGTCTACAGCATGAGTTCAAGGACAGCCAGGACTACAAAGCAGCCCCATCTCCAAAAACTAAACAAAGCAAATAAATCTTATAAATGAACCTATGAGAACCCTAAGTTCATAATTACATAAGCTGATGCAAGTAAACAAGAGAACTTCAGTCCATATCTTAAAAACACATCCTAGCGTACTGAAGAGCTTCTATACTTTGCCATGAAGTTTTAAGACTTTAATAAAGGCCCATGAATGTGCTGAATGAAGCAATGCAGACACTCCCCCTGAGCAGGCAGGGCTTCTGTCCCATCACCATAAGCTGTCAGCGTTCCTATGAGAGAGGCAGAGGACACACTCACCCAGAGTTGTACTCCTTGAGCCAGTTCAGGAGTGCGTCTTTGTTGAAGGCTGCTGTGGCAGCCACATTACTACTGTTCAGCTGAATGTCAGCGATTGTCTCAGAGGTGCTCACAACCTCAATGAGGCCAGAGCGATCTCCTGTTGCTAAACAGCCGTAGGGGAGCATCCTGAAAAGGAGAGCAGACATAAGAGGCCCTGCTCTCCATGAGAGGAAACATCCATTTTGTAAGTTTTATCCTTTGATTTAAAAGAAAAGAGTTTTATTATTGACAGCTTGTCAGTCAGTAACGCCATATGGAAAACGGAACTTGGACCAACAGACAGAATGGTTTACCAGAATGTTGCAGCTAAGTGCATCATTTTCTGTATAATTATGCTTATGAAACATTCGAATATTCACTGCACTGATAAAGAGGAGAATACCCTACAAGAACTCACCCCTTTTACTCTAAAGCCCCAGAACCAGAATCATTCTTTTTTCCGAGACAGGGTTTCTCTGTGTAGCCCTGGCTGTCCTGGAACTCACTCTGTAGGCCAGCCTCAAACTCAAGAGATCCTCCTGAGTGCTGGACTTAAGACATTTGGTACCAACACTCAACTTTCTCCAATTTTCTAAAAACTATATTATAAAAAGAGTGATTTGTGGAAAGGCAAGAAGCTTCAGTGAGAAAGTGCTTGGTGTCAAACCTAATAATGAAGCCGGGCAGTGGTGGCGCACGCCTTTAATCCCAGCACTCGGGAAGCAGAGGCAGGCGGATTTCTGAGTTCGAGGCCAGCCTGGTCTACAAAGTGAGTTCCAGGACAGCCAGGGCTACACAGAGAAACCCTGTCTCAAAAAACCTAAAACAAACAAACAAACAAACAAACAAAAACAAACCTAATAATGACTTGAACTCAATCCTTTGAACCAGCATGCTGGAAAGCAGGGACAGATTCCTGCAAGCTGACCTCAGATTCACGCATAAGCCTCAGGACATACACATACACAAATCATTTTGTTGTTATGGTTGTTTGTTTGTTTGTTTTAGAGACAGGGTTTTTCTATGTAGCCCTGGCTTTCCTGGAATTCACTCTGTAGACCAGGCTGGCCTCGAACTCAGAAATCTGCCTGCCTCTGCCTCCCAAGTGCTGGGATTAAAGGCGTGCACCACCACTGCCTGGCACAAACCATTTTTTAAAGAATTATTTGGGCTGGTCATGGTGGCACATGCTTGAACTGCCAGTGCTTGGGGGTGGGAATTTAAGGTCAACCTGGGTTCCATGAAACATTTGCTTAAAACAAAAAGAGAGGAAAAAGAATACGCTGGTAATGGAGTGTACTATTTTGGGAGATTCAAAGAGACACTAAATTAACTACAGAAAATAGGAACAAAGCAGGGCATGGTGGGACCTGGCTGTAAGATTCATCCATTATTACATAGCAGTCTGAAGCCAGCCTGGGCTACAGGAGACCTTAGCCCAACCAAGCAACCAACAGACATAATGTATGGGTTCGGGAAACGGTTGGGTGCAGCTATGTGGCACATTTCCTATCTGATGTCAGACATGATTCAGAAATAAGCAGTCCTGCTCTCACTAAGCTTACGAAGCATGAGGCACAATGTGAGTGAGTGTGGTCATCGAGGAAAGCCCTGGCAGGGGGAGGGCTCAGCACCGCTGCTCTTACAGAGGATGGAAGAAGTTCAGTTCACCCACATCACACAGTTTACAACCAGCTCCAGGGGGGATCTAAGGCCCTCTTTTGGTTTCTCTCTCTCTCTCTCTCTCTTGGAGACAGGGTTTCTCTGTATAGNCCTGGCTGTCCTGGAACTCACTCTGTAGACCAGGCTGTCCTCGAACTCAGAAATCTGCCTGCCTCTGCCTCCCGAGTGCTGGGATTAAAGGCATGCGCCCCCCCGCCCGGTTTTTTTTTTTTTTTTTTTGGTCTCTTGAAGGCACTGCACTAACATGCACAAACTACACAAATAGTCATAATTCAAAACTCTCTTAAAATTTTAAAAGATCTCTAAGATAAACAGATGGCTAAGTGGGTAAAAATGCTTTCTATGTGTAAATGTAAGGACCTCAGTTCAGATCTCCCAAAATCTACATAAAAACCAGGTGTGCTGAGGAGACAAGGAAGGGGAAATTGATGGGGATTGCTGGCCAACAACCTAACTCCAGGTTCAGTGAGACACTCTCTCCCAAAGGAATAAGGTAGAGAGAGATAGGTGGGTACCTGGCCTCTTCCTCTGGCCTTTTGTGTGCCCCTCATGCACCCCTCTTCCCAGAGAGCTGAAGGCTTGTCTGATCTACACAGTAAGATCAAGGCCAATCTGAGCAACTTAGAAAAGCCCTACACTTCACCAAAGACCTTCGAGGGATGACTGGACAGGAGGACTCTGGGATAGGGCCAGAAAGAACACATGAGCAAGGCGAGAAAAAGATGTGACATACTGGAAAGCCGGCGTGGGGTCCTGCAATTCATGTGAGGGTTAGAGAGAGAGAGAGAAATTGGGGTGTGGGGGTATGGGGTGGGGGTACATGAGTCTAGTAGTGTGTATCACAATCCAGTAAAAGGATTAGTTTCTAAAATTACTTCTAAAAAAGAATTTAATTATTACATATTCCTTTACATGAGAAAAACACTGTCAGATGACATTCTGGTAGACAAATACTAATCAATTGTTTTAGACCTATATTACTTTCTTCTCTTCTTTTAAAAAGACAACTAAGGAATGATAAGTTTTTTTACTAGTGCTTCTCAGCCTATTGTGACACAACGCATGCAAAGCAAACAGGGCTGGTGAGCTTTCTTGCTTTTCTGCATCCCCTCGGATCCCAGTTACAGCCCAAACTGGGCAAAAGTCCAACAACTTCCTCTTCAAAAGCAAGCAATGATGAAAGCAATCAGTGACTTAAAGATGGGCTTTCACAATGGGAAGGAAAAAACATCCTCATCTGAAAGACAGTTTGACAGAAGTCATGCTGGGGACAAGCTTAGACCCACCCCAGCCCTACCCCTAGTGATCACATGAGGGCCTCTGTCCAGTGTTTATAAAGGACATGCTAGCACTTTCAACATTACCCTCCTTTCTCACACTCTCTGACCTAAGAAGATGCTACCTTCACGGGAGATTCTAGAACAAGACAAGACACACAATGCTAGAGGGATGGAGGAAGGCACCACACAGATCCAAGTCTGCCGAGTACCTCTCCCCACTGTGAAGGTCAGACTGCAAACCCTCCTTTACCTAGCGTTTGAATTACTCTCACATGCTTCCCTGCCAATACCAATATCATTAACATCTTACATTTAACTTTTGCATGGTCTCTGGTAAGTGAAAAAATTCCATCAGTAGAGACAGCACTATAGGGGGTTGGTGGGAGGGGGAAAGGCAAGTGGGTTCTTGGTGAGCTTGAGACCAGTCTGGTCTCCAGGACAGCCAGGACTGCAGAGTAGAGAGTTCCTGTTTCCTCCTGCCTGCCTAAAAAACCTTCCATCAATAAAACTCAGATATAGATGTGAATGAAGACACCTATCCCCACTCCTTTTTTTGGGCATGTAGCTCTGGGACGAGGGCCCAGGCGAATGCCAAACCAAATGTCAGGCAGATTTGAGGTTGACAACTGTTCAGTAGGCAGGGAAAACTGACTGCTAACTGTGAAGCAAAAGACAAGGCATCTCAGCATATTTATGCCTTACAAATGCTCCACTGACATGAGAGACACCAGAGCAACACGACACAGAGAGAATTGAGATGAGCATACGCAGTTCTGTTACTAGAAGCAGGGCACTGTTACAGTACTAAAATAGTAACACGTAGGATGTACCAAATACTTGACAAAGAAGAGTGCATGCTGCCCAGAAGAAAAACAAACACAGCAGGCACGCTGGAGTGGGTATTTATAGACAGTCACGGAGAGTGGTGAGAAGGAGAGAGGAGGTCAGAGTTCAAAGGGCCAGCAACATCCCACTGGACACTTGGTGTTTCCTATTGCACAGGAACCGAGCACACACCCAGCACTCCCACACATGGCTGCCTCCCTTTTTCTGAGGTTACAATGAAGTTCATGATGCTAAATGCAAGCCAACTCTGGGTAGAATGAAAAGAACCAGAATGGAGAGAAAATGGCTGGGTTGGAGTTTTCAGTTAGGGTGATGAGACTAAGAAGTCAGTCTGCAGCTCAGGCTCTGTAACCCAGAAAGGCCCATTATCTGGACAAACCTGCAGTTATGTTAGTAAAGCATAACAGAATTAAATCCTGTGTCTATGTGTGCCGTGGCTCTCCTTCCGCCATGACATTTGGGGACTGAATTCAGACACTAGGCTTGTGCTGCAAGCAGGATTACTCACTGAGAGATCTCACTGGCCCCTGAGTTGCTTCTTGGTAGGAATTTGGTCACAACACCAACAAAAGATTGGTGTATGCCTTATGAGTGAGTGAGAAAGAAAGAAAGAAAGAGAGAAAGAGAGAAAGAGAGAGAGAGAGAGAGAGAGAGAGAGAGAGAGAGAGAGAGAGAGAGAGAGAGAGAAAGGAAGAAAGAGAGAAGAAGGAGGAAGAGGAAGAGGGAGGGAGGAAGGGGGAAAAAGCTAACTGTGTTAAAGTAGTTAATTAGAAATGTGTAAGTTAAAAGAACAATGTATCACATATGGTGACTGCTGGGTTCTTTTCAGGTTTGAGAGCAGGATTCTGAAGCTGGAAGAAGTGGACACATGTCCCCATCCTTCCTAACCCAGAGCTATCTCCAACTGCTAAGTACTTGAAAATAAAAATGTAGTTGGCGCACGCCTTTAATCCCAGGACTTNGGAGGCAGAGGCAGGCGGATTTCTGAGTTCGAGGCCAGCCTAGTCTACAGAGTGAGTTCCAGGACAGCCAGGGCTACACAGAGAAACCCTGTCTCGGAAAAAAAAAAAAAAAAAAAAAAAAAAAAGCTGTTTCTTCCAAGGAAGTCTCTCTCGCTAGGGAAACTAACTACTCTTAAGCGTGGCTGCATGCCCAGCAGATGGCTGACGGGAAATGACCCACAATAGTGTATTTGTCTTATAGTATCAGGGCTTTTATATTTAATTTTTATAAAATTTTTAATCTTATTATGTTTTTCCCCTTCCTTTACCCTGCATGCCCTCTGAATATACTGGATTCCAGTTCCGTGTTTTCACGGGACTCCTGAGTGTGAGGTGGGTGGGGCACTGTCTCTTGGGGAAAGGGGAGTCTTTTCCTTCTGTCTGTCTGTTTTGCCCAATTCTGGTGTGTTAGTTTCATTGTATCGTATTATATTCTATCTTACCATTATCCTTTAGAAGCCTGTTTGTCTCCTAGTGAGAGATGGGAAAGGGTAATTCTGGAAGGAGGGGAGAGGCGGGGAGAGCTAGGAGGTACAGAAAGAGGAGAAATTCTAATCTGGATATGTGATTTGAGGGGAAAAAAAAATCTATTTTCAACAAAAGGGAACAAATTCAGATCTCTCTTATTGCAATCACATTTACAGTTTCATGAAAGGAAAAAAAAATCACACTTGATTGCTCTAACTTAAGGAAACTGGAAAAAGTACCTTCTAGAAGGATCTAAAAACAAACACTCTTCCTTTAAAACACAAACAAGGCAGCAAGTGAGATAATCCAGTGGATGTAATGCTTGCTGCTAAGCCCAACAATCTGACTCTTGATCCCCAGACCCACAGGAGGAGGAAGCCACCCCCTAAAAGGTCTTCTGACCTCCACATGTGCCCCCTGGGATATAAATGTGCATCTGTGCATGCACACACACAAATGTCCCCTAAAAGGTCTTCTGACCTCCACATGTGCCCCCTGGGATATAAATGTGCATCTGTGCATGCACACACACAAATGTTTAAAAGAAGAACCATAAAGGCATTTTGAGAATTGTCATACTTTGGCAAACAAAGGGTTAATGAACATGAATTTGCATACTACTCTCTCACTTTGTTAGGCCAATAAAATACAGAAAGACATGGACTTAAAAGAGTCGTGACAATCCTGGATTTGAGTCGGGCACTATTTGATATTTTTGTAACCTCTGCTTTAACATCACTACTGTCGCAGCTTTCTCACATGGAGCTGTGAGGTTTGCAGGCGGTGATCCATGTGAAGCCCATGGAGCGCCTGTCAGTCAATACACAGCAACGGTTTCAATCTTTGTACAAAAGAGTTCAACAGAGTGTGAAGACACATGACTGGAATCCCAGCACTTGGGACACTGAGGCAGGAGGATGATGAATTCAAGGTCATCTCTCCCTGTAGAGTAAGTTCAATATCACCCTGAACTCCACAATGGATCCTGTCTCAAACCAACACTACCAAGCTTGAAACTACCCTGGCGTGTGACTCTGGATGTTTGTCCAAGTTGTGTCACAGTGTAAACCTACCCATTCCCAGGAACCTCAGCACATATAGTTTTAAGTCTGATGAGGTTCCAATAGGGCAGTGACTAGAAGCACACTGTGAAGAGCTCACTTAACTATTACTATGAACAATAACTAAAATAGCAGAAGGAAGGACTAAACAGGGAAAACATCGTGGAATAAGCAAATGCTCTGGAATGCTCACCGCAGGTCCAAGCCAGCTTCTTTCCATAGCAGATCCATCAGGCGCAGCATCTGCAGCGTCAGCATGTCCTGCCGCAAATCTAAGGGAAACAGCCGCTATGTTACACACACTTGCACTCTCATGCCCCTCGCCCACTAACTCAGTACCAGGCATTCAGTCAGATTCAGTCATTACCAAGCACTGTACTTTCCCTCCAATTTCAATCTTGCCATATTCACTGTATCAAACAGGCTCAGCGATTAGCATGTCCCTGTACAGTTTCAGAAAGTAAAATTTCAACCATTTCCCATGTATGAACTACTGTGCCAAATTTCTACTACACATGCCACATTGTTAACTTTTCCTGCCTTTAATACTATACAGAAAACTTCTATGAATCATATGGGTTAGTGCATTAAGAGTCCAGAAAACTGTAAGGGTCAAATCTATTTATGATCCTCTCTATGAGAGTGTCCAGTCTCAGCACTCAGGAGTCGGAAGCATGAAGTCAACAATTTTGAAGCCAGTCTGGCTATATCATGAGATCTTGAGCCAAAATAATAATGAATAATAAAAGTTAAAGAATACTTTCAACCTACATGATGGTCACACTTGTAACCCCAGTACTTGGGAAGTGCAAAAGGTTGGGTCAGCAGAGACTGCCAGGACATTCTTGGCTACAAAGTGAGTTCAAGGACAACCTGGGCTACATAAAAACACCTCTTTTCTCCCGACCTCCTCAAAGAGTACTTTCAGATAAAACCATGTCAAAGTAATAACAAGCTATCTATTTTATCACAAAGTCCTTTAAGGACTCTGGTATGAGATGAAGAACCTAAAGCTAATCAGTTGTAGGGCTTGCTTGTGGCCATACAACTTACAAGCTAGGACTGCCTTTGGCTGTTGCGATACCTGAGGGGCATTTCTTTATGAAGTCTGGGTCATCAGCTCAGTTACAACCTGAAGCTCTGGCAAGGATATCAAAGCTGTTGGCACTGAACAGAACACATGAACACACACTGAGAGAGCCTTACTTTTTTTTACAAGCTTGGCATCAAAAGATTTACCACTTGTATTTTACAGAGCAAAATGGGAAGGCTTATCAGGTCAGTAAATAAACTGTACAAGGAATTCCAGGAAGGAGTGGCTCCTGGAGTGTGCTGAGCTGACCCCGTGAGCACTGGCAGCTGCATCTTGCCTGCTATCATACTGTCACACACACTTTGAACATGCTGAGACATACTGGGACTTACCGTCACCATTTTTAAAGATCACTCCAACCGAGTCCTCTCCAAAGGCTCTGCTGCTGTAGACCAGCCACAGGGGCTTCATCTTGGAGTCCATGTATTTGCACTTTTCAACACTGAAATCAGCAAGGGGGAATCAGCCACTTCACACAACAGTGTGCACAGCTACATAAGTGTTCTGAGGCACCAGGCTTGCAAACTCCTCAGGTGAGAACCAGAAAACTTCTGTGTAAGAAGGAACCCAAGGGCAGCTCTGGCTGGCATAGACTGATGCCCAGAGATGAAGCCCATGCCTAGGATCTGACTCTCCTCTGGCTCCACTTGTAATCCCTCCTTGTTTTGCGTACTTTCTTAATGTTACCATATTTAGTAGTGGGTAAAAGATTAGAATATACTGCTGTATTAAAATCAGGACTACATCTGGCTTCTTTTAAAGACACTTTTAATTTATGTGTGTATGTGTATGTGAGGACTATAGAGGACAGAAGAGGCCATCAGGTCCCCTGGAGCTATTGTGAGCCCGTGAGTCTACAGAATAAGTGCTGGGAAACAAAGCACTTGTAAATGCCGAGCCACATCTCCAGCCCAGATCCTTGAGTTTATAATGGATCAATTCTGAATACTTTTGTTAACACAAATTATAATCTTCCATTTCTGTATGAAAAGTGAGAAATAGTCTAGAGACACACTTAAATTTCATTTTAGAGTAGGAAGTCAGTAAATAATTTGTGGTTTCCAATGTTTTGCTCATATAGGATATTCAGTTCTCAGAGCCTGATATAATAGTCAGGAGTGTGGTATATGCCTGTGTTACTTGCATTAAGCAGGCAGGAAGATTATGTGTTCAAAACCAGCCTGCCTACATAGAGAGTCTAAGGCTAGCCTGGGCTTCATAAGACCATGTATGAAAACTAACTTGAGCTGGAGAGATGGCTCAGTGGTTAAAAGCATATATAGCTCTTAGAGAGGACCAAGTTTAGTTCCCAGCACCCAAGTCATCAGCTTACAATAGCCTGTAAGCCAAGCTCCAGGGGATCTGATGCCTCTGGCCACTGTGAACACCTGCAGTCATGTACTCAGACTCTCCACCCAAATTAAATTACATATTTTTTTTTAAAACTAACTTCTATATGTTAAGTTATATACATTGAAAGAAATTAATTTGCAATATTACTAGCCCCACAGAGAAATCTAGCTAATAGTTATACAGCCCAATGAATATAAACACAGTTACTGAAGACTCAAGACTTTTCTTCTGTAGTTCCTTTGACTTCCCTGGGCTAACAGCCAGCCCCACCCACTCTCTAGCACACTGAGTCAGAAGCCTCTTCTGCATTGGTATCCCATGGAGCACAGACAGTCACTTACTAGAGCTCTGAGAGGATAACGCACGGGTTCAGCGGCGACTGCAGGTCCGAGAGCGCCTCCCGGTAAGCACTCTGTTTTAAGCACGTGTGCATGGCCTCCTTTCCTTTAGCTCTGTTCAGCTTCATGGCATTCAGTTTGATTAAACTATTTAAAGTTTTTAACTTATTGAGTGCTTCGACCTGGAAAATAAGGTTCCCCACCCCCAAATTCGCTTATGGTTAAAAATGTCATGATATCATGCAGTCACATTCATCAGTAGCTCTAACAAAACACATACACAACCAGGCTGAAGTAAAAACCCTGAGTATAAGGGTTTTACAAGGGCTGGAGAGATGGCTCAGTGGTTAAGAGCACTGACTGCTCTTCTGAAGGTCCCGAGTTCAAATCTCAGAAACCACATGGTGGCTCACAACCACTGGTAATGAGATCTGACATCCTCTTCTGATGCATCTGAAGTCAGTTACAGTGTACTTATGTATAATAATAAATAAATCTTTGGGCTGGAGCAAGCAGGGACTGAGGGACCGGAGTGAGCAGAGCAAGCACAGGTCCTAAATATTCAATTCCCAACAATCACATGAAGGCTCACAACCATCTGTACAGCTACAGTGTACTCACATATATAAAATAAATGAATACATCTTTAAAAGAAAAAGATCTGAAAATGTTTATTTAAAAAAGAAGGGTTTTCAAACAGTGAGTTATTACCATTTATTAGTCAAGGTATCACTTCTAAACCCTTTATTAAAAGACGTGTTATAAACTTGAGAAAAGTAAGCAGGCATAAACTATGGGTATTTTCAGATAGATATGAATCTGTATTCAACACTACACTTCATGGAGTAGTAGGATTCGGAACACCTCAATCTGAACTGCTCAATTTAGCCCCCACCACAGGACAGGGGGTCTGTGCAGAATCCACCCACCATTCCTGAAACTGTACTAAGGTACTGAACCCTTAGTGCCAACTTGTATGTGCTTTTCTCTCTGTCTTAGACACAGCCTTTCATCAACCCAGGCTGCTGAGCCTCCCTAAGAACTGTACAGCTATGTGTTAACGTGCCTGGAGATCCCTGTCATCAGCTGTCTGAAATCCGCTGCTTTCTTTCTACTGCCAAGACAACAAAAAGAGATTATAATTCAAGGTATTTGTCCAATTTAAAATCGCTTCTTTTAAGCTGGGTACAGTGATACATGCCTTTAATCCCAGTACTTGGGGGCTGGGGGGGGGGGCAGGTATGAGCAGATCTCTGTGTTTGAGGCCAGCCTGGTCAACAAAGTGAGTTCCATGACAGCCAGAGCTACATAGAGAAATGTTGTCTCAACATTTTTTTTCCCGCTTTTTTTTTTTTTTTTTTTTTTTTAAGATTTGTCTTGGGCTGGAGAGATGGCTCAGCAATTAAGAAAACTGACTGCTCTTTTAATAGTCCTGAGTTCAATTCCCAGAGACCACATGGTGGCTCACAACCATCTGTATAGGGAGCCAACGCCCCTTATTTATATGAGTACACCAGCAACAGTGTACTCATATAAATAAAGAAATAAATCTTTAAAAAATTAAAGACTTGTCTTATTTTTAAGTGTGTCTATGTGCCTATGCCTGAGTATATGGGTGTATGCCATATGAATGAAGGTGCCCACTGAGTCTAGAAGAGGGTGCCAGATCCCCTGGAACTGGAATTACAGGTGGTTGTGAGCCACCTGACATGGATATAGGGAACTGAACCTGGATTTGCTACAAGGACAAGTTCTCATAACTAAGGCATCTCTCAGATCTGGGAAAACATACAAACAAATAAGCCAAAACAAACAAACTGCTTTGTACTTGTAGCATAGCAATGGCCAACTAGATCAAAACCATTATTTGTAAAAGCCATTTAGTCAAGCATGGTAGTACATGCTTTTAATTACTATATACATAGTGGGAAGAGAGAGAAGGATGAGTATAGTCAGAGGCAGGACGACCTCTGTGAGTTCAAGGCCAGCCTGGTCTACATAGTGAGTTTCAGGCCAGCCAGGGATACAGCAAGACCCTGTCTCACTCAATCAATCAGGTAAGGAAACAATAAACACCCGCGTTAGCCAGCTGTAATGAACACCCACCATGCCAGTACTCAGGAAGCAGAGGCAGGAGAACACAAGTTTGACAACAATTTGGTTTACATAACAAGTTCCTGGCCAGGCAGGGCAATTACAAAGACACCACCTTACTCTCCCCACAGAAGTTCTTGTTAATACTTAATAACTGGGAGTCCAATCATATATTATATAAAACTCATGAGAATATAATAACCATAAACCAGGAGGAACTTTACATGTCATTAAAACTAGAAACAACAAATAATAACACACATATAAAGAAAAATGCCAAATATGTGAGGTACACATATACATTGGTTTGTAATCCCACTTTCAGGGAATTTATTTTGTATCATGTTTTCATTTTAAAATTTGGCTTCTGTGCAAGAAAACCATTCAGACTATGTATGGATGTAGATTCTAGCATATAGTTTCCAAAGATTGTCTGAGACCTCACTCGTATAAAAAACTAAGATGGTTCTATGTAGCTTATGATAAAAACAAGATGGCCAGCGCTTGCCAAGTTAGCCATCTGTCAAAACCACAGGCACTCCATTTGTTAACAGCTTCAGGAGCTGTGCAAATACTGGCAACAAGAGAACCAGATGAAGACTGGGCTATGAAACCAGACCTTTCTAAACTGTCAAACTAGAATGCCTTCCATGTTTGTACAGTTGGTAACTGCTATGCCCCACTGCTAACTGGGCTGATCTTCTTTTCCTGAACAGTATCCTAAGTGGCCATAAGTCAAAAAATACTTTTTTTTAAGTATTTCAACAATTGCCATTTTACAACTTTATAATGATAAACTTTATAATGATACCATGGTGGGCTGGCAGAGTAGTTCAGTAAGTAAAGTACTTGTGGCCAAGCCTGGAGATCTGAGTTCCACTTCCAGAACTGAGCATTCTAACAAGTTCCCCTCTGACTTTCACCCCTGCGCTCCCACCCCACCATGGAAAGGGTACAGAATCTTTCTCTTATAGTCAAGAAAACAGTAATGACTGCTCCTGGTGGGAAAGTTCCAGGCCAGCCTAGGCAACTCAGTGAGACCCTGTCTCACTCAAAGTCGACTTTCTTAGAAACAGGGGTGGGCTGATTTGGAGACTGGGCCTGAAGAGATGGCTCATGGTCAAGTGTGCTTGCAGAAAACTGGAGTTAGGTTCCTAGCACTCACACTGGTCAGCTCACAAACACCCGTAACTCCAGCTCTAGGGGACCTGACCCCATACTCTAGCATCTGTGACTATCTGCACATAGAAAAGGGCTGGGCTTTAATCCCAGCACTTGGGAGGCAGAGGCAGGTGGATTTCTGAGTCCGAGGCCAGCCTGGTCTACAGAGTGAGTTCCAGGACAGCCAGGGCTACACA
>NC_034599.1:92417610-92435626 GCF_900095145.1 Mus pahari
GGGAAGGCCTGGGCCAAGTAGTGGGAGTGGGTGGGTAGGGGAGCAGGGGCGGGGGGATATAGGGAACTTTCGGGATAGCATTTGAAATGTAAATAAAGAAAATAAAAAAATAAAAAAAGAGAGAAGAATAATATGACTGGAAAACAAGATCACTTCTCAGATGTTCAGAGGCTGTGCTGGGGAGGGGAGGCAGAAAGGGGAGGGTGGGAATGAGGAGCCCAGTGTAAAGGGTGGCGGAATAGAAGACAATGGGTCAGATGAGGGCCACCGTGAGAACTGGGTCACAGTGGGGGATCAATGATGCTGTTTCGGGGTGTAAGTCTCTATTAGCTGCTATCACCACACCTGGCCTTTCCAAAGCCTTTCAGTCACTTCGTAAAAGCTCATGAAAGGCTCTCTAGCTAAGTAAGGGAGCAAGGAATGGTAGCAGACTCCTACATTCTCAGAATCTGGGGGAGGGGACCATGAGTTCAAGGGCAGCCTGTGGTTTACACACCAATGGTCAATTATAAGGAGCACAATTAGACAGCATGCTTAAAGCAGTATGAGTTCTTGACAGAGGGTAATTATTTAATAACTTATTGGTAATATCAGCAATACTTCTGGACTATAAGAATGTATTACAATTTCAGGTATGAAGATATAGCTTGAAAAGGTAACAAGTAATCTGAACTACAGAAATCATGTGTTTATACCTCACTATATCTCGGTCTAAAAGATGAATTATATGCATCATAAACTATATTAAAGAGTCGTAAAGCTTTAAAAACACACAATTCCATGAAAAGGTAATGTAGGCTACGAAACACTGGAGGCAGAAGTCTTCCTCCCTCATGTCCATCTTGAAATACATATAGACTATTAAAATGTAGGGCATCCTATTAACATAGAAAACATGAGATACGCTTTACTTCCAAGCTTGCTGAAACTTATCTTGACAGATTTTCCTGTAAGCTAACGGCTGGGAAGTAGTAGCTCAGTGGTAGACTGCTTGCATGTCAAGTACACAGCCTTGAGTCCACCCCGAGCACAGCATACATTAGACACAGCACCACACGCTATGGATCCAGCACTCAAAAGGCTGGAGCAGGAGGAGCTTCTGACCGTGGGCCTCCCTGACTGAATGGCGAGTTCACAGCCATCCTGCGCTTCATGAGACGCAGTCCATTCCCACAAAGCACTCATCAGGTTAAGTTACTGAAAGGGCAATAAACTATATGGCTGGAGACATTCCATTTGATAAGCTCAGTTGATTACCATGCGCTAAAGTGAATTACAGAAACTCCTACCTGTTTGGAAAGCACTTTCATGTGCCCCACACTTCCTCGACAGTATGCTTCCAGAATGACACCAAACTGTATGGACACAGCAGGAGTGTGCACCTCTGACCTGCAGAAAAGCAATGCTGAAAAGGTTTGTAATCGAACACTTCAGAGTGTGGAGAACAAGCACTGACCTCCTTATTCTGACATGAAATGCTCTTCGGATGCCAACCAGCCGAGAGCTGGCCATCCCAAGCACTTACTAAGAGGTCACACAGCAGTTCAGATTCAGAAGTTATGAGATCTTAGTGGTCAATTCTTTAATTGAAGAAAACTAATATTCCCACATTTTAAACTGCCTTTTGAAAGGGAAAGGAAATGTAACTTAGGAATTTGGAGAGAATCAGGTGGAAACAAAAATCTCTCTGAGTGCGGCCAATGAGCCAGTCAGTCTAATCATGTTTCTGTCCCCCTTTCCCACTGTCACTGAGTGCATAATGGGAGTGGGGCACGGGCCATGGGTGCACATGGAGGTTAGACAACAAGTGAGGAGAGCTGGGTCTCCTCTTCCACTTTTATGTGGACTCAGCTTGGCAGGTTTACATAGCCAGAACCACTGCTCACTGAAGCAGCTTGCCAGCCCCAGTTTTCTTTTCTCTCTCAAACAATGGCATGTATGTATTGAAAGAAAAAACAAGAAATATTTATTTTGTCATAATCTGGGGGGTTCAAAATAGTACTGAATTGGACGAGAAGACAAACTATATAAAAAAATGCATCAACAAGAAAACCACTTTAGGAGGGAAAATCTGCTAAAATTAATACCACAGTATTATAGAGACCATGAGTTCTTTAAAAGCTTGGTCAAAAGGGAAGGACGGAAAGTTTTTTTTTCTGAAAAGCAGTTTGAACAGTGAAGTGTGCAAGGAAGGGCTAAGAAGACTGAACTGACCACACACGTGTCAGACGCTGTGGTCTAGCTCAGCCTCTACAAAACAAACAGCCACATAAACACCGGCAGGAGGGGTGGCTGGGAGGTTCAGCGCTGGCACTGCTTTTCCAGAGGACCTGGGTTCAATTCCCAGCACCCACATGGCAGCTCACAACTGTCTGCAACTCCTCCCCCAGGGGATCTGACATCCTCAAGCAGACATACATGCAGTCAAATCACCAATGAACATAAAATAAAGTTGGGAGGGAAACATGACAGTAGGAGTTGGAGAGGAACGGATGGGGTAGATTTGATCAGAGCACTTACACAGTATAAACATTTAATCAATATTTTTAAACAAAAATTAGTTTGTTAGAAAATATTACAATATAACAGTTACTAGTTTTAGTTAAAAATCTAGAAAGCATCATAGAATACTTCCTGAAATACTTTGCCAAATGATGAAAACAGAATTTAGGTATCAAAAAATAAGAGAAGGACTAAACAGTGTAAATGTCATAGATGGGTCAGAAAGCACCTGAAGAAGCTGCTGCTAGTCCACCGAGTCTTACATCACACCGGGGTAGGTATAAGAGAACATAATGGCATCAAATCGAAACAGCAAAGACTTACCTAAGATGCCAAAATAGGAACTGCCCAATTCTCCGATTATCAAGTGCTCTTTCTAATAGGAATCTGGAGAGGGCACAATCAAGAAAAGGCTCATATTTCAAAACTTGCACCAATTGTAAAAGATACTGAGAGAGTTCTTCATCACTGAAAGAAACAAAGGGGAGAGAAACTCAGCCACCTGTAACGAGAAAGGATCCCTCCCACCAACTGTCACATGCTGCCTGGCTCATGTGTGTGGGCTTCCTGGACCAGGCTTGTCACGTGCTTACATTCGCTGTACCATGTGACTACACATATAATCTGCCAGGACCTGTGCCCACTGCCCCCAAATGGCCACCTTAACATAGTTATTTTTATTGTGTGTGTCATGTATGTGGTGTGTGTGCCAGTGTTCAGAGGACAATGTGGTGGAGTGAATCTGTCTAGGTAGGTTCCAGGGGACAATAAGAACATCAGGGTTCTGTGACAAAGTTTCTCCATGTCCACTTATAAAAACCTATAGCTACCAGAAACAACAAGTATAACAACAAGTGGGAGGCTGCTTCTCCTAGTCATAGGATTCTGCATCTCAGACTATTACAGAGCTTACATAGTCCCTTCTGCCTATCAAACTATTCAAAATAGATCTGATTTTAAAAGGAAGGAAAGACCATAGCCAAGATGGGAACAGGAAGATCAGTCTGAGTTTGACAACTAGCTAGCCGGGGCTACATGGTGAGTTCAAGGGCAGATCCCATGAGAAAATAAATCAACTTGCCTCCATCATAAAATACCAACCCTTCTTATTTGGGGCAATTAATAGACTATGGGGAAGGAAAGAGGGGACACAGGCATGGCTGCTCAGTTTAGAAGTGCTGGCCTCTAGGGCTGGCCAAGGGCAGGCACTTGGAAACTAAGGTTTCAGAATTTGGTCCTGTAGTGAAAGGGGAGAGTGGCCTTCCCACACCTAAACTGTTCACGCAGCAGAAAGGGCTGCGCTTCAGAGCCAGCAGAGGGCGCTAAGATCCCACACAAGACCTGGCCACTAGTGCTCACACAATTCCTTGCCCACTCAGGTAACTCCTTGCCCCATGATGGTCCCACAGAAGAGATACCTCATCTGTCGGAGGCAGCCGACAGCGTATTCCCGGACATACTGGTCTGGATAGTTGAAATCCAGGAGTTCCAGGGCTTCCCTGGGGGGCAGTTTGGGCCAAATCTGCAGGAGCGCCTGAAGCTGTTTAAAATAAAAACTGGGTCAGAAGTTTGGTGGACAAAAGTAACTTACCTTTCCTGGCACATGGGAACAGAGATGAGTCAAAACAAGGAAAAAATGTAACTACTGATGCCTCAAACATTCTGGCAGATGCAGACTAACAAAGGTTGCCTTTGTTTCTGAAATGTTCTGTGTACGTTTAAAAGGTTACTCTGTGCCTACCGAAAACAGTAAGACACTGCAGGTGTCTACAGTGATTAACCACCGCATAATTTAAGAAAAAAAAACAACTGTAAATAATCCAAGTTTCAAGTTAAGTAAAGACATATATAATAAGAAAGTCAATAACTCATTATAAAACTACAAAGTTTAGTATGTATGTATGTATGTATGTATGTATGTATGTATGTATGTATGTATATATGTGTTTGTTCTGAAGCAGAGTTTCTCTGTGTAGCTGTGGCTGTCCTGGAACTCCATCTGTACACTAGGTTAGTCTAGAACTCAGAGATCAGCCTGTCTCTGCCTCTCAAGTACTGAGATTAAAGGTGTACACCACCAAGCCCATCTGCTTTTAAATGAATTTTTAAAGAAATCTATTACCGTACAGATTTTTTATTAACCAGAACAGCTTGAGCTCCTCAGATCAGAAATAAATGTGAGTGGTCCACGAGGACTGAATAGCGCCTACATTCTGTTTGTGGGTAATAATCCTACTACAAATGCTAACGGACACTAGATGGCAGGACTCCCTGGGCAAGAGCTGGAGCTGCACATGAAGACATAGCTGTGGCCACACCCAGTTCTTCAGAAGAGGAACTCTGCCCTGGTTCTGAGACGTGGGGCCCTCCTCCCGGGAGCGGGACACATTTACAGGACAGAGCCTCACATGGACAGGCAATGGGAATAACTTGTTCTGACTGAGAGTGGAAAAAGTTTAATTTGTGCCAATCAAATCAAAGCTCAAGACTTGATAAAAACCTTACTCTCCGGTATTTGCTATCTCTTGTTGGGTTTTTCGTGAGTATACTGTGCCACGGACAGCAATTTACTGGCCAAGATCAGTGCTAGAGAGCCAGGTTGGTCAGATCACAGTGAGGAAGGATGTTCTTTCAGCTTCTCAAAAGCACCTTGCCAGGCATGGTGGCTCATGCCTTTAAACCTAGCACTCGGGAAGCAGAGATGGATGGAGGTCAGTGAGAGAGACCAGTGTGGTCTACACAATAGGTTCTAAGCCAGCCATGGCTAAGGAGTAAGACCCTGCCTAAACAAGAAAGACACGTGGGGTTCTATGAGACTGGAGAAGGTACCCGGGGCCTGACCATCGTCCATTTTGATAGATGGCGACTCCCAAACTACTGTTCCAGTTGTTTTATATTAACTCCTGGGCCTGGTCACCTCACCCAGATGCTAGGATCTCTGAACTTACATAGAATATGTAAGAGTTTAAAACCTCAGAAATAGCTCCTGCAGAGAATTATGCACCAAGTTAGGCACCATGGTGCATATCTGCAATCCCAGCCCCTAAGGCTGAGACAGGAGGACTGGACATTTGAGAGAGGCTAAGGATATACAAATAACAAAACAAAAACATCCAACAAATGGAAATACTTCTGTGGAAAGACATTTTACACAAAAATCAAAGAATAACACACACACACACACACACACACACACACACACACACACACACATTATTTGGGGGAAAGAAAGTGGAGGGAGAGAAGGAAGAGATGGGAGAGGGAGGGACAAGGAATTTTCTGTCACCTGAGCAACATCTTCAAGTTTATTCCACTTGATTGACAGGAGGAGTTTTGGCAGTGACTGAGGGAAATTTTCTCGGCAGTCTTGCCGTAGAGTCCAAATAAGGTCCATTTCGTTCTCACACAGCTGAGACAGGGGGTCCCTGTCCAAGATTTCTTTCAGTACAGCAAGAAATTTTTTCCCACCACGACTCTTTAAGAGTAAAGAGTAAGAAAGTAAAATGGCCATTATGGAATCTAACTGTGCAAACCACAGGCAACCGTTCAGCAAATTTATATACAATGACTTTATAATTGTGAGCTTTATCAACTGAAATTCTGTACTAGATTAATTAATGTGGATCCTTTTAAGAAGTTTGCATTGTTCTGTATTAATAGGTTATAAGCTATGTATAAAGGTTCTTTTTTTTTTTAAATCCAAGTGCAAACACTAGATGGCATTATTGCTTTTAGGTTAGCTATATCGTACCATTTAAATAGCGTATAAATTCACTATTATTTGAGTTAAATTTTTTCTTTAACTTGCTCTGTAGATCAGGCTAGTGAGCCTCCGCCTTCCAAGTGCTGGGATTAAAGTTGTGCCAGGTGGCAAGCACTTTTATCTCCTGAGCCAACTCACCATCTCCTGATTTCTACCAATCCCTAGCTCCCTACCCCAAGATAGCCCAAACATATAACGAATAAAATGAAAATAATAAGCAGAGACCTTGGCTTGTGCTCTGGCATAAAGGCATCAAATTTCTATACATTAGAAACCCTCACTGAAGACGTGTAGCATGTAATATCAAAAAACAACACACAATCGCTGGCAGTGGTCTCGGTCTGTTCCCAGCTCAGTACAGGAGACCAAATGTTTCCCTTTTGCTAAAGCCTGTCCCACCGAAGCTGGCTCTGCCTCTCGCAAGCCCACTGTCTGCTACAGTTGCTTTTCCCTCATGCTCAGTTGAATCGTCACAAGAAGGAAAACACCAGACAATCTTAGTTTAGAATCAACAGACAGCACAATCACTGGGCACAGAACCTAGAATCCTAATTTCACCAACTATTCTAAGTTGGGAATTGTCAGTGGCGGATCTGCCACTCTAACAGCCTCCAGCCTACCTCATGTCTTCCTGTTCTCCAAGCTCTAAAGGACCATTCCCTCCTTCTGCTTTCCTCCTCCTCCTCTTTGCTACTTCAAAGAACACAGCCTCCTTAACTAGCTGATACTAAGATAGCACTGGAATTCTGTGGTGCGCACTAGCAGCTACCGTGCGCCATCCCTGAACTTATACAGAAGTGGGCTTCCCATTTGAGTCATAAGCCACCAACAGAGTCACATTTAGCCAGCACTGGGATGCGCACACCTATCCACACTCAGACTGCTTCCCGGTTACATCTCTCACACATTCCTTACAACAGACGAGGTGAAGACCCCTCATATCACAGAGCTGTGCAGTGAGGACCTGATGGAGCTTGGTACTTACTGACACATTAGCACTGTCTCCGCTGGCAAGTTCAGCTGCCTTCTCAATGATCTGTTGGAAAAAATAAAAACTTACATTTTGTCCTGATATTTATAAAATTTCCACTGTTAATAACTATGCTTGAACTTAGATTACAAGAGACTGCACATGCTTGGCACTCAAGCTTTAATAAATAGAAACAAAATTAACAAATGAAACAAGACCCTAAATCAGTGTCCCCCAAGGGCTTCAAACAATGGTGTCACTGAGGGGACTGCAGACCAAGGCGCTCGCTTGCTCGCTCGATCACAGACTGCTCCTAGACAAGGTAAGGAAGGGCTACAGGGTGAGGGCTGAAGCGGTGGCTGCTCGCCCCGAAGACCTGGATATGCTTCCCAGAACTCACATGGTGGTTCACAATCATCTGTAAATGCAGTTTCAGGGGATCTGATGTTACCTTTTGGCCTCCCTGAGAACTGCAGGCATACGGTACACAAATATGTGTGTCTGCAAAAGACTCCACATATAAAATAAAAATAATCTAAAATATTTTAAAAGGTCCTAAGGGAGAGACCCACCTACACAGCATGAGCAGGTAGAAGGCACACAGAGGCCCACCTGCTGCCAGGCAATGTGGACAGAGAATATCCAGAGAGCAGCCTGCAGCCACATGGCATGGGTGTGCTGTGTACACAGAGGCCCACTTGTGTGGAGTGGCAGAGGAGGACACCCAGAGGCCCACCAGCCACGTGGCCTGCCCATAGTGGGAGCCACTGCAATGTGCGAGTATGTGGTGGACGAGTGGGAGAGGAAGAGAAAGAAGACAAGCTTATGAAGAGAGCTGGAACTGGAGACCAAGGGTAGAAAGGAAAAGCCTGTCTGTCATGAGCAGCCACCCCGGCCACCCAAGGCCACGGTGAGGTCCCAGACAGCTCTGCCACCTGAGGACCATGTCTGGGTCTGTATTGATGTCCATGGCTCATATTACCACTAGAGATGTGCAGATGTCCCTGGTGTGGCAGCCACCGGGCAGCACAGTGGAACTGGCCCTGGTAACAGGACCTTGGGTGAGCTGTGAGCAAGAGAGAGTTGACTCTGCCAGCCACTCATCTACTGTGAGGCAGCATGGAAATGGAGGTGGTGTGTGTCTCTCCCATCCCCATCAGCTGGAGTTTGAAGAGCTGGCCTTGGGGTCATGAGAGCAGATGGCCTGGCCCTGCTGTAGCACTTAGGAGAGCAGGCTCTAAGAACACCTGAGCAACTCAGTGGAGCTGGCACTGGTGACATGAGTGCAGGCAAGCTACCAGAGAGCATGGGAGAGCTCAACCTGTTTCTTGCTGTTAAGGCACTGGGTGAGCTATCCAGGGCAGGGCTAGAGAGTTTGCTCTGATGGTATGGGTAAGGGAAAGCTGGTTAGCTGACCAACTCAGCTATCACCCATGCCCACATCTGCCACAAACCACGCCAGTGCTGCAGGAAAAATCCTACAGAAGCACTGGTGCGGTTCTCACTTCCCTCGGTTCATAGAGACAGCTCTTGAAGACTGAAACTGCCAATGTTGGGGAGACAGGAGAGATTCAGAAGTCCCAGCTATGATGGGACTCTGTTAAAAGTGGTCGTTCCCAGGCTACTGCACAGGGTACTGATTCCCAGCCTACTGCACAGGTGGTTTCTAAGGTCAAGTGAGAGTAGTCACTTCTATTGAGCATCGGTCATAAACACTCTTGTAAAACAGGGGATAAAGAGGACAGCGGCAGTGCAGAGTGACTTGGGACGTCAGAGGCTTCTCTGCCTTTTACCTCTGTATGACTTACCTGTAGTCATCATAAAACTCTGACTGAGGCAGAAGGACCTATCAAGGCCTACCTGGCACTTGACACAAAAGAAATTTTAAATGGAGACTAGACAGGCCTGATTCAAAGAAAAGAAAACAGGGCAGGGCCAGGGAGACAGCTCTGCAGTGGAGTCCTTGCTCACACTATACAGCTCTGCAGTGGAGTCCTTGTTCACACTATACAGCTCTGCAGTGGAGTCCTTGCTCACACTATACAGCTCTGCAGTGGAGTCCTTGTTCACACTACAGTCTCAGTACTCAGGCTGAGGCAGGGGAGCTGAAAGACGAGACTTAAGGATGACAGAGCAACAGTGAAACTATACATGCAAAAAAATTCCACTTCTCTAAAATTAGATAAATGCAAAGTATTCATATTCTATGTTAGAGACATCTAAATTGATCCCCAGTGAACTGTGACCACTGAACACACACCACAGCTGACAACGGTCACCAGAAGACTGTGGAGTGCAGCACCTGAAACAGTGGTTTATGAACAAGCCTGTAACAAGTCTGTCAGTGCTCAGCATGAAAATGAACTGAGTGTGTAAGTAGATTAATTTAAATAGTATTTAGTACTTTAAATTGTAGCCTTTTCTCACTTGGGCCAAGAAATCTCTTGTGCATGTTTGTCCAAAGATTTCTATTTTAAAATTAATACCAGGGGCTGGAGAGATGGCTCAGTGGTTAAGAACACCGACTGCTCTTCCGGAGGTCTTGAGTTCAAATCCCAGCAACCACATGGTGGCTCACAACCATCTGTAATGAGATCAGATACCCTCTTCTGGTGTGTCTGAAGACAGCTACAGTGTACTTACATATAATAAATAAATAATCTCTTTAAAAAAAATCAATACCAATCATACCTAGAAGAGGAAGGAATGTCACACCTGAGAATCAAAACATTTTAGAGTCTGGAAAGATAGCGGCTCAGTGGTTAAGAGCACTTGCCCTTCCAGAGGACCCAGGCTCAGTGGCCAGCAACTACATGGCAGCTCCTAAGTCTGTAAGGATTCCCTGGTTCATCTTTGGACCTCCTTGTACACCAGGCACATTCATATTCATAGGTAAAAACCTCATGCACATAGAATTACAAACACAGTAACATAAAAGAACACTAGGAGAGGGCTGGAGATGCCGCTCCATGGCTAAGGACGCGCCTCGGAGACCTGGGCTCAACCTCTAGCAGCAGAGGGGAGGGAGAATATGATACCTCTGCTGTCTTTATAAATCGTTTCAGCCACCACTAAACAGTCCCATTTCAGATACATGCATGCAGCTTACTGAAATAGAAATCCTTGCCACAGATCCTACTGAAGTCACTGCCAGGTCTGGTGCCTCACTCCTGTAGTCCTAACTCTTGGAAGATGGAGGCAAGAAGACTGTCACAGAAGGCTACGTGTGATCTCCACAGCGAGTTCAAGGCTGTACTGGCTAGAGTAGGGCAGTGTCTGAGCAGCCACTGCCCTCCAGGTCCTGACAACAGTAATACTTGGCAGGCAGGAGTCATCTCTTCTCTCATTGCATCCATATCTCTGAATCGACATGACAGCAGTTTATACACCTCACTGCACACTCATAGTTATGTGCGAATACATCTAAGAGAATCTTTACCTCAAAGAGAAATCAAACAACTAAATCTCTCTTTACAAACATGGCTCCTGAACACCAGAGATGCCAATTCTACTTCGTCAGTGATAAGGACACACCAACTGCCATGGTGCACAGCCTTCCACTGGATCTCACTGTCCATCAACAGTTCTGAGAGAACCAGACACACTGTACACCTAGGAATAATGCAAGTGCTTTGTGCACCATGGCCCCTAATTAGCTTACCTTATCGAAGGGGGGGTAATAATAAGGCTGCTTCTTATTCTCTGGGAACTTAATATGCAAGGCAGTAGCATTCTCAGCATACGGGTTCGTCTGCACAGTCCCCATAGGATTTAGCATTTCTTCCAGCTCATCTAAAACATACAAAGAATCTGGATTTTTATTTGGATAATTAAGAGTATGTTTTTGGAACTGAACTTTAAAAAACAAAAGTCTGGAATTCACAAAAATGTCCTAAAGGTTGTGTCACCTAAGCAAGTTTAGCGAACTGTATCAGTAAGCCTTTAGGCACATGAGAAGGACTTCATTTCTCTTGATCATCAAGAGAAATCTAACTGGAGAACACACACTTTTACTGTTTTCTAGCTCTGCGGAGAGCTCATTCACCAGTCAGGACAACTCTAAGCACTAAAGCTTGCTATAAAGAAGGCACTGTTGCTTAAAAGGTCACCTTTAACACCTACAAAAATAAAATGTTTAAAACAAGAATACTCTCTTTAAAATTGCATATATAATACATATTGTTAATATAGCATATAATTTATATAATTTCATAATGTAATATATACTGTATATATATAATATACATATGTATATACACACAAGAATTTAATATCTATAGCGAAATACTCTATATAAGTCAATTTGAGTATATATAACAGGTAAGCATGGTGGCATACACTTTTAATCCCAAAATTCTCGATGCAGAGGCAGATGGATCTCTGTGAGTTCAAGGCCAGCCTGACCAAAATAGCGAGTTTCAAGTCAGCCACATAGAGAGATCTTGTCTCAAAACAAAGCAAAACAACGTAAGAGAAAAAAATCACTAAGACAGTTTTTGGTTTTCTACTGAAATATGACAATAGTGAGTCAGAGAAACACTGACTGGTGCATCAGTAATACACTAGCTGCTCACCAGAACTAAGCACTGCAGTTAGAATGTAACTCTTAGAATGTGTTGGTGGCACACAACTTTAATCCTAGCAGCCAGGGCTCTTGAGTTGAAGGCCAGCCTGGTCTACAGGGTTCTAGGACAGTCAGATCTACACAGAGAAACCCTGTATAGGAAATTAAAAAAAAAAAAAAAAAAAAAAAAAGCAAATCTTACCAGGAAACGAAGACCAGCTGTGCAATATGACGTCTCCAGACCTCAGCTGTCCTTTGAAGTCAAAAACCATGGTATTTACCCACGCGACAGGATAATGCTGTTGAAAACAGCACTGCATAAATAAACCCAGAATGCACTCCAAGGAATCACAGAACCTGTGCCCCGTGTTTCAATCTAAGTACTAGAAATTTCTGATGTTCTCGGTAATTTCCAAAAATTTATGCAAACTGAAAACAATATAGTAGCCATTTCAGTATCTCCATAACTTTTAAGAACAATTCTACGGGCTAATTAATATACCACAATAAAAACAGTATGCACACAAAACAGAAACATTTCTGAAACTGATTAAATGATTAATACAAGATGGGTGTAGAGAAGATCCTAGCATGGGAGGAGGCAATGCCTCTGCATACTGCAGGACTTACATACATTGCCAAGAGAGGGGCACTTTTCACATGTGGTGCCTCACACCTGAACGGCTTGGGCAGCCAAGGAGGAACAACTGCTGTGAATCTGAGGCCAGCCTGGGCTACACAGCGGGCTATAAAGAACAGCCTGCTCTACAGGATGAGATGTTTGTTTGTTTTTCAAAAACCTGGGCACATGGCCTTAAACTGTAGCACAGCAAGCTGCACAGTGAGAGAGCCGGACTCACAAACACCACCAATGGTGCTCTGCAGCAGGACTCTGATGAAGGCACTCAAGTGTGCGTGTGTGTGTGTGTGTGTGTGTGTGTGTGTGTGTGTGTGTGTGTGTGTGTGAAAGATTTAGAGTACTTGTCTAGCAAGCAGGATAATCTCAGTTGGATTCCCAACACTACATAAAACTGGTGGAGTGGGTCACACCTGTACTGCTAGACCTTGGGAATGAAAGCAGAAGAATTAGGAGTTCAAGGTCATCCTCAGCTAAATAGCCTGCTTAAGACCAGCCTGGGTCACAATCTTTAAATAGGCATGAAACAAACAAATAAATGTATGTGTGTTTACATATACATACATTTTTTGAAACCTTTGAGAATTTTATTATCAAGATATGAAAACCCAGAAAGGAACCATCCCTTCTATGATGTTTGAGACATTACAATTTATTTTCATAATAAGAATATATCATAATTAAGCAGAGACTCCTGCTTAAGTTCCCAGATCTTCCTTCCAATCTTCAGGGCTGTTGTAGACCAGGCTGGTCTCAAACTCACTAAAAAAGCAAGGATGACAAGACAGGAACAGAGAGAGTTCAAGGTCATCCTTGCCCACAATCGATGGGCTGGCCTGGGCTATGAGAGAGTCTATCTGGTGTGGGGGAGGGAGGGAGTAAAGAAGGGGCAGAGCGGGGGAAAAGGGGGGAGAGAGCATACGAGCGAGCATGAGGAAGTGGGAGTAAATCGTTTGACTAGTAACATAGAATGCCAAGGCCAGGCCTGTGGGTCAGTGGTAACCTGGAGCGCACAGGAGGCCCTGGCAATCCACAGAACTGGAAAAACAAATGAAACAAAACCACTGCTGGTTCTAAGACAACTCTGGTGGCACACACTTTTTTTCCTCAGTAGAAAGGCAAGGGGACTGAGAGCTCTAGTGACTCTCAGGGCAGTCTGAACTGCACAGAAAGACCCTGTCTTTAAAACATGTAATATATGTGTGTGCACGCCTCTGTGTGTGTGGAGAAGGCCTGATTTTTCACATTAAAAACTGACGTCACTTATGCTTTTGTGTCTAAAAGTTCTATCAGGCGTGCTAAGTGAAGTACAATCTACGAGCTTCCTAAAATCTAAAAAACAAAAATCTTAATCTTTAAATATACACAGTACCTAGAATTGTGATTAAGGTACTATGGATCGGCACTTTCAGAATGTCTTTACTTTCCGTGTCCAGTGGTTCACACCTGCTAGTCCCACCACGCAGAGGCTGAGGCAGGGGTGTCACAATGGCTTCAAGGCCAGCCTGAGCTACATACAGGATGAGTTCTGGGCCACCCTACGGTTTTATGCATCTGTATCATGAAATCTCTTCAAATAGATTTGAGAAAAAAACATAAAACTGACATGAACACAGAAACTCATTATCTTCTTGAAATTAGTTCTTAGAGTTCAAATCACACAAAATGATTTAACTTCTGTTAGCCAATTATCCCTTAAAATGTCCCATTATACAAATAATTTTCTGGTTATTATTTCATTACCACTTTCCCAGCTTTCCTGATGGTCTGATATTTAGAGGGATTAATAGTTTTTGTTGATTTCTTCGTTTTTACTTTATCCAAAACTGCGTAAACAGCAAAACATAATCGAGCCATTCTTGGTAAGTCGCAAATATTAATATCAAATTCCAGTTGTTCATTCCAAATATGGTCGTTCTTCCCTGATATCTCCGAGCTTACGACGGTTTTACACAGGAGCTCGGTTCCGTGAAAAATCCCAGCTCGGACATGGACCTGCGATGGGGAGAAACCATCTTGAGTACTGCGCACCTGAGGAACCCGCTCCCGGACGATGAGAGCACGGCCAAGCCATGCAACAGCAACAGTCGGGACAGTTGCCTGCAGGTGTCACAGAGCACTCAGTACACAATGCTGAGGCGGTCTGGCTTTCCCTTAGTAAGTGGAGTAGCTACAACAGCCAATACTGGTCAAAACACCAGTGTTCTTCATGGAGGAATGGAACTAGAGAAAAAAAGGTTAGGGCTAGCCTCAGCTACACAGCAACTTTGAGACCAGGGTGGACAATGTGTACTATCTCGGAAAACCAAACAAACAAACAAAAGAAAGAATAACTCTTATGAATGTGTCATCATCTGCTATCAGGCATCTAAAGACATTCTACCTCTATGTATAATCACGCCAAGCATCTAAAGGCATTCTACCTTATGTATAATCACACCAATCATTGCTCAGTTTTTCACACACAGGACAATGCAGAGCAAACATAAAACGTCTAGTAAGATTTACTAGTGTCAGGCATGTGGCTCAGGTGACAGATCACTTGCCTAGCATGCACAGAGCCTCCAGGCTGATTGCCAGCACTGCGTATAAATGAAAATGAACGTCTCTCATCACCCTTTGCTCCTATATCTTTAGTAGCACCCTGACACGGCATACAGGAACTACTTGCCAGCATAAGAAATGCCATGAGAAATGAAAATGAATTAACTTCATCCAGTCCTTTGTAAACAGATATGTGTGCATGTATGTGTGCTCACGTGTGTGCAGCTAGAAGAAGAGGCCTGCATTGGGTGTCTTCCTCTTCCTCTTTCACTGTCCACTGTACTTTTAAAGATGAGTTCTCTGGGTAAGCGGGACCTTATTAATTCAGCTTGACTGGCCAGTAGCTCCAAGAAGCACCTCGGAAGAGTGATGCGCTCTCCTCTGAGGAGCCTGTGCTCAATATCTGGGCACTTCTGACTTTCTCTCTCCCAACACTCATGCCGAAACTCAAATCTTTAATAAAATCTCCCTGCACTTGGTTGGATCTCTGGAGGCCAGCTTGGTATATAAAGTTCCAGGACAGACAGGACTACAGAAAAACCCTGTCTCAAAAAAAAAAACCCAAAACTTAAAAAAGAAAAAGAAAACACCAAAAAATAGTGAGGAGCAAAAGTAGAAACAAAACCAGCTCTAGAGGGCGGAGGAGCAGCAGCGTCCAGCAGACCTGCTCAGTGCAGCCAGGCCTCCAAGGAGGAGCCCTGCGTGGACATGACACCCAACAGACAGGTATCAAGCGGGGCAGCACCATGCCCTTGTATCATCTTATTCATAGCCCTGTCTATATAATATGACACATATTTACTCATTAAATAATCATATATGGGATTTAATTCTTTTTGACAGAGACTGAAGGTATAGTGTTTACAGTGTAAAGATTATCCTTATGTGTTTCCGATGTTGGCTTCTCTGCCCTCATTTCACTCAGGATACAGGCATTGTAATGCTTATGTCAGCAACCTCCTGTCTTAAGTTTGTGTAAGCAGCCCTTACCATTTATTCTCTGCCTTGTCAATAAAAAATACAAAAAAAATCAGCCAATGGCTGAGCAGAAGAGAGAATCGAGTGGAACTTCCATCAGCCAGGGGAGGAGAAAAGAGAGAAGAAAGGTAGATTCAGCCGCAAGGAGGGAGAGAGGAGACATCATGAGAAAATACACCTGAAGCCCAGAAAGCCAGACCAATACTAAAATGCAAGGATCTCAAGGATTTTGCCTAGGGGGTAGCCCAATTAGCCTAGAGGATTAAAATAAATCAGTGACTGCCCAGTATTGTGCAGTAAAGCTTGGTTAAATAACTTTTGGTCTCTCTGTATCATTACTGGGTACTAGCTAGGATAAAGTATTAATTTACTGAATACACTTATAGTAATATTGTTTGCTAGAGTAGGTTGTCACATATTCCAGGCTGGCCATCCAAATGCTGGTCCACCTTGCTCCAACTCCCCAGGCACTCTACCATGGCTCCTCTGTTCCTTCCCATGAGAAACTCTCTCAGCATCACAAGCTTATCGGCAGGCAGGTCTCTCCCATACCAAACACACAAGCCTTCCTTCCATAATCATTGATCTATTCTACCACACTAAGGATAGCATCAGCATCCATTTAGACACCTTTGTCTTTCACTTTCAATCCATCAAAAATTTATTAGAATATATCTACAGTAGAATCTTAAATGAAGAATGGAATAACTCAATTGCTGTTAAAAGCATATTTGTGCTGTGACAATGTTCTGGAAAGAACATGAATAAAATTAATTTATGCCAGGAATATTAGTGACTGTCAACTCCTAAATGACCTTTGATTTTACTTTTGCTATCTTTTAAATATTTCTAAATTAATATTCTAGGAAGCATTTAAAATGGTTAAAGACTTTTAAAACTGAAAACCTTATTTAGAACCAGTGTAATGAATAGGTCAGCAGGTAAAGGTGCTTTGATACCATTCCTGACCCCTAAAACCCATACAGTGGAAGGAGAAATTCTCACAAGTTGTCATCTGACATACAAACATGTATGTGCAAACACACAATGGATGGATGGATGGACAGGTGGACTGATGGAAGGATAGATGGACGGACATTTTAGGTGTAATATTTTTTTCCTAAGGAACATGTTTGACTTCTGGTCTGCACTTGTGCGCACGTACACACACACACACACACACACACACAGAGAGAGAGAGAGAGAGAGAGAGAGAGAGAGAGAGAGAGAGAGAGAAAAGCAGATAGACAGACACATGGACAGAATGCAATAAGTGAGGTTGAATATACAGTCTCTGCACTTGGATGCAGACAACAGAATCACGAGATAGAAGTATTGAGCCCCAGCCTACTCACCCCAGGGAGACATCTGGAGCTGGACAGAGAGCAGTTAAGAGGACATCTGTTCTTACAGAAGACAGAGTCAAGTTCAGTTCCCAGCACCTATGGTCCTGGAACTCCATCTCCAATGAACCAACTCCTTCTCCTGGCCTTCACAGACAGCTGCACTCATGTGCACACACCACACAAAGTGAATTAAACATAAATCTGCCAGGTATAATGGCATACATCTTTAATCCAAGAACTTGGTGGGTAGAGGGAGGTAGATCTTTGTGAGTTCAAGGCTAGCCTACTCTATATAGCAAGTTCCAGGCCAGCCACAGCTACACAGTGAGATCCTGTGCCAATAAATAAACCAATCTTTAAGAAGACTGGTCCTAAGCTGGGCAGTGGTGGCACACGGTAGATAAATCTACCTTTAATCCCAGCACTTTGGGAGGCAAAGGAAGGCGGATTTCTTAGTTCAAGACCAGTCTGGTCTACAGAGTGAGTTCCAGGACAGTCAGGGCTACACAGAGAAACCCTATAGAAAGAAAAGAAAAGAAAAGAAAAGAAAAGAAAAGAAAAGAAAAGAAAAGAAAAGAAAAGAAAAGAAAAGAAAAGAAAAGAAAAGAGAAGAGGAAAGAAAGGAAAGAAAGGAAAGAAAAAGGAAAGAAAGGAAAGAAAGGAAAAGAAAGAGAAAGAAAGAAAGAAAGAAAGAGAAAGAAAGAAAGAAAGA
>NC_034599.1:92435651-92438014 GCF_900095145.1 Mus pahari
AGAGAGAGAGAAAGAAAGAAAGAAAGAAAGAAAGAAAGAAAGAAAGAAAGAAAGAAAGAAAGAAAGAAAGAAAGAAAGAAAGTAAGAAAGAAAGAAGACTGGTTCATCTTTTTGGAGTTGGGTGACAGAAAACATGAGGGAGGAAGTTAACAAGCTGTCTAGCTTCTGAATTCCTTGGTTCCAAAATTCCTGGCAGTACCTGCTTTCTCTGTCCTGGAATCTAGTTACGTTTTGAATTTGTCTTCTCTCACATCTTGGTACCTACAAATCACTAATTCTTCCATTTCATGTTTTTATTTTTTATTTTCTTTGTGTGCGCACTAATGTATGTGTGTGAGCATGTATATAGAATCAGTGGAAGCTGACTCTGCTCTATCATGTGAGTCACAAAGATGGAACTCAGGTAGCCCAGCTTGACAGCAAGTGTGTTGACCTCGTGCCCACCATAGCTGGCTTCCTTTAGCCACATGCTGTGACAGCTCACTCCAACACTTCTGAGGAGAGAAGGCGAGACTTCATGACCTCTGTTTCACAGCTAACACATATTCCATCAGCTATATGCCTCACTTCACCAGAACTCCCCAAGCACCTATCTCCCCTCCTCTCACACTCTGCAAGGCTGTCACACTCTGAGACCAATCTAATTACTGTTTGCTCAGACTAGGGCTGATGGAACAGTGTCAAGTGAGAAGCTATTAATTAAGCACTGGGGGGCCACTCCTTATCTTGCCCTCACTCATCAATGCTACATGCCTTTTACTGTCATGAGATGAGCCAGAATCACAGTAAATTACAAATGTTTCCAAAGCCTGTTAAACTATCTTTCTTAGAGAGGTTTTCTGTTACTTGATGGTATCTTGACATGACAGGATACCTTCTGTAATCAATTCGATTTAGAAGTTGTAGCATATTAGATCAATGAGACAATATCTCATTATTAGTTGAGGTATTTTTAAAAATATTACAAACAAATTATGTACCTAATATAAAAATCAGGTTTTGATCCTTAACAAGCAGAGATACGGCAAAGAGTAAAGTCATTTGGGAGTGGTACACTGGAATGGGATAGTAGAGCTTGAAATCTGAAAATCAGATGTTTTCATGGCTCCCGAAGACAGCGCACGTACATCTCCATAAAGGCATAAAGGGTGGGAACCATGGACATCTGTTCACTGTAACCCCTAGTTAGGAACTCTGTGCCCAAGGAGGACTTTAAATCTACCCTGAACTCACAAGATCTTTATTTCCTTAATTACTCACTTTTTAAAATAGATTTTTCGGGCTGGTGAGATGGCTCAGATTGCTCTTCTGAAGGTCCTGAATTCAAATTCCAGCAACCACATGGTGGCTCACAACCATCCGAAATGAGATCTAATGTCCTCTTCTGGTGTGTCTGAAGACAGCTACAGTGTACTTACGTATAATAATAAATAAATAAATCTTTGGGCTGGAGCAAGCAGGGACTGAGTGAGTGGGCCGACCGGAGTGAGCAGAGGTCCTAAATATTCAAGTCCTAACAACCACATGAAGGCTTAAAACCATCTGTACAACTACAGCGTACTCACATATATAAAATAAATCTTTTAAAAAATATTTTTCATATTTATTCATTTTACTTAATGCTTAGGAGTATTTTGCCTGCATATATGTGAGGTGTCAGATCATTGGAATTGGAGCTAAAGAAGGTGTCATCTATCATGTGATTGCTGGGAACAGAACTCAGGTCCTTTACAAGAGCAGCCCAGTGCCTTTAACCACCGAGCTACCTCTCCAGACCGCTTCGTTTTCTTTGAACTCCTGAACCTCCTGCCTCCTCCCAAGAGCTGAGACCACAGGCATCTTCTATTACACCCTGCATAGCAGAGTATCTTCCACCTAATCCTACCCTAAGCCCATCACAGACAGACAGACAGACAGACAGACAGACAGACAGACAGACACACACACACACACAGTTTTCAAAGGACACATAATATATTTGTTTGGGAAATTCAAATAAAACTAGCACAGGGCCAAGAGGCTTGCCTGGATCAGGCTAGGGTCTCCCAGAATGATTTCATTCCACTGCACTGCCAACCACACTTAAATCTACCCAGAGAAAGACATGGCTTTACACACTGCACTAATTCACTTACTATATCACCCGGCATATCTGCTTCATAATGATTCACTAAACATATTTGTTTTCAACTGGTAGTATCATCAACTGCTAGCTCATAAAAGACTGCATTTATTTTATGACATTATGAATATCATAACTAAGTTTTCTCTTTGTTTTGTCTAATGAGTGTATAAACACCTAAATATGTGGCCCATCAGGCAATTAATCACATGAACACATGTGAAATGTATATATACATTTT
>NC_034599.1:92438153-92449840 GCF_900095145.1 Mus pahari
AGCTCACTTTGTAGACCAGGCTGGCCTCGAACTCAGAAATCCGCCTGCCTCTGCCTCCCGAGTGCTGGGATTAAAGGCGTGCGCCACCACGCCCGGCTCTCACCCCTTTTCTTGTCCCTGCCCATCCTGAAAGCTAACCCAGAGACTGCTGCCACCGCTGCCTATTTAGACACTAGAGTAAATGAGAAGAAACAAGAGCTGGCCAGATGGCTTAAGGGGTAAAGTGCTTCCCACAGAGGAAGGAGAGAACCTACCAATTCTCCAAAGATGTCCTGACTTCCACACAAACACCAAGTGACTATAGGCAAATACACAAAATAGATAAAAGAAAAAATTAATTTAATAGGGAAAAATAAAAAGGAGACTGAAGTTAAGTTGAATTTCTGCTGTTTTTCCAATGAGGGTAGCTCCTGGCTTCTCTCTATGCTTCGACTGCCTAATGTGATCTTCTGTACCATGAGCAAGTGAACTAAGGCATGTGCTGAACAGTGAGATGTGCATTTTCACGGCAGCCTACATAAGATGTACATGTCTGTCAGCAGGTGTACATAAGACGCACATATTAGCGGCAGCACACACCTCTAACCCCAGCAGCCGGGAGACAGGAGGGTCAGAAGTCTGAGGTCATCCTCGGCTATGCGTGAGGCTGAAATGAGCCTGAACCACATGAGACACTATCACAAAAAAAACCAAAGAAAGCTATGGATACACAAAAGATGAAAAAACTCAGAACTGGGCCAACACTGAGCAGGAAGCTAGAGCGCAGAGAGCAGTGAATCATCCCTGAGCAGCTTGAGACAGACTGCACTCTGGGGATTAGATGTGCTACTCCAAAGAACCAACTTCACAGAAGGACATTCTCTTCATTGAGCCTGGCCTATTTGGTGATTCTTTAAAGGGATTCTACAGCTCAAATGACTCCTCAGGCTGGGAGTACTCACTGCTCTTCCAGAAGGCCAACCTCAGTTCCTAGCCCCTAAGAAGGGCAGCTCATAACCACCTCTTCAGGCCTCCTTGGACACCTACATTAACAGGGCATATACAGAGCATGTGACATTCACTCATGAGCACACGTGTGCACGCGCGCGCGCGTACACACACACACACACACACACACACACACACACACACACACACACACAAGTGGTGGCTATATTCTGGTCTACAAAGTGAGTTCCAGAATAGCCAAAGCTGATGAGACAGAGTGAAATCCTGTCTCAAAGGCAAACAAACAAACAAAAAAAGAAAGTTTGGGGGAGCACCCTGTAGATAAGTATGTATACTTTGCTGAAAGATAAAAATTACCAAAATGGGCACAAAAGAAATAGAAAATTTTACTACTTACATAGCCTGAGGAAACTTAGAAGATTTAAAATTTCTAAATTAACTATGGGTATATATATATATATATATATATATATATATGTGTGTGTGTGTGTGTGTGTGTGTAATATATATGTGTGTGTGTATGTATATGTATATATATATATATATGCACATGAGAACAAACAAATGTTTAAACTTTCATATTACATTTGTTTCTTATACACTTATTTTGTTCATGTGCATGCATGCGTGCAGGTCAGAGGGAAGCCTGCACATGGGCTTTGGGAGTCAAGCTCAGGTTGGATGCCAAGAGCAGTCATCTGCTGAGACATCTAGCCCACCCCAAACTAAGCTCTTTTATTTGTTTTTAAGTGTTAAAGATTAAATTTTGTTAATTATGTGTTTGTCTTGTGTGCATGTGAATGCGGGAAGCTATGGAGAACAAAGGTGTAAGATCCCCTAGGAGCCAGAGTTAGAGGCCAATGTGAACACAGCCGTTCAGTGTTGCTGCTGGGAACGGAACTCTCTAGCCCAATCCAGTTTTCTTTTCTTTCTTTGGTTGGCCTAGAACTTGCTATGTAGACCAGACTGGCCTCCAACTCATACAGATCCACCTGCCTCTGTCTACCAAGTGCTGGGATTAAGGAAATGTAACACCAAACCCCGACTTTTTCCTTCCCTTCCCCTTCCCCTTCCCCTTCCCCTTCCCTTTCCTTTCCTTTCCTTTCATTCTTGGACAAGTTTTCTCTGTGTGCCCTGGCTATCTGAGAAACTCAATCAATTGAGACCAGACTGGTCTCAATGCACAGAGATGTGCCTGCCTTTGCATTCCCAGTGCTAGGATTAAAGGCATGTGCTACCACCACCCTTTCCACAAAGAAAACTCAAGGATGAGAAAGTCTGAAGTAAATACTCTCTAACATTTAAGCAAGAAAAATTACCACACATTACTTTATTGAGAAAACAGACAAGGCAGGTGGGATGGAAAGATGGGCCCATGGGTAAGAACACTCACTGCAGTTCCAAAGGACTTGAATTACATCACCAGCACCCAAGCAGGGTGGCTCACCATGGCCTGTAACTCCAGTTCCAAAAGGTTCAACACCCCTGGACTCTTAGAGAACTGGGACACATGTGACATTATACATACATACATACATTTAAATTTTTTAAAAAATTTAAAGGCCAGGCTATGATGGCGTATGCCTGCCTGTAATTCCAACACTCAAGAGGCAAAGGGAGGAGAATCTCTGAGTTTGAAGCCAACTGGGTCAACAGATGGAGTTCTAGTACAGCCAGAGCTCACAGAGAAACCCTAACTTAAAAAAAACAAAAACAAGCAAACAAAACAACAAAATTAAAGAAAAGAAAACAGACATCTGACCATTGTCTACCTGTGTATAAAGCAATTCCTATTCACCCACCCATCTGTCCACTTCTCCTCATACCTGCACATGCCAGACAAGTCATTCCATTGAACCCATCTGAGCCAGCACTATCCTGATACAAATGAGAAGCACTGCACGTAAGGAAGTAAGTCAGCCAGGTAACACACGCTTCTAATTAATGGTGAGGCTGTAAGAGGTGGGAAGGTCTCTGCAAGCTCCTGTGCTACAGTGTCAACCCCTGCCTGGCCCAGCCTCCAAAAAGAAAACATGTTGTCTAGTAGTTTTCATGAGCCAGAATGAACCTACAAACTATCTATTAAGTCTCATAACTTGTAAAGCACATGTTCTTCTCATGCCATAGGACTAGGGCTGAAACGCTGACTCTCTGGGGTCTTCAGCCAGACTTCAGACATGATCATGTTCATAAGTCGTGAACATTGGAGGGTTCTCAGTCTCATCTGAGAACTAAACCACTGGCTCCCTTGTGTCTCCAGCTTGTCAGCTTTGCAGATCCTGACATGCCATTGTACACTTCCGATTTAAGCTAGATCTTCCTAGTAAGTCACCAAATACATCCGTGTGTTCTGATACATCTACACTATATGTCAATAGTCACATGTAAGCATGCACAGTGATCCTCTCTTAGTCGTTGTTACAGGAAACCCTCAGGCATTCACACACCCATCTCTTCTGTTTGTAATGCACATCTCAGCCAAGGGAGTCAGAAAAGAAAAGTCTGGGAAAGACGCAAAGTGGTTACTTTTTTGTTTGTTTTTTACTTTTTATTAACACAGAATTAGAGTACCTAACCTTTCTAGCAATCTGCATCTGCAGGAAACATGCCATTGTTTCTCTTTACCTTATTCTATGATGTCATGAGATGGGAGGACAAGAGAATCAGACAGACAAGGGGGGTAGGTGGGGAAACATATATTAAGTAGCATGTCATTTCTTTTCTCCACAATGAATCTCCAGCTAATGGAAAACGACAAAGCTGTGAAACTAAAATGCTAAGGATTCATTCTGCCACTAACAAAGAAGTGATGGATAATGTGCCAGAGAAAAATAAAACACATACTGAACGCTTGATTAATCTTCTGGAAGAAGAAACTGGATGAAAGGAAAAGAGCTGTCACTATTAAATAATAAGAAAGAACCACAAAAGCAGCAAAGAACCAGGCCAGCAAGATGGCTCAGCGGGCAGCAGTGTCTGTGGCTAAGCACAATGACCTCTGGGATCCACGGTAGAAGGAGAAAAGCAATGCCTGACCAAGTCACCCTCTGACTTCACATGCATGCCATGGTGCAGGTGTGCATGCACTGACACACATGATCGGTAAATAAAGTGTAGTAAGGTTTTAAAGAAATAAAGAACTGCTCAGTGATGGGGGCTTGCTCATCGTGTGCAAGGCCTCAGGACCAACACCCAACAGAGGTAGAAAACAACCAATACCAAAATAAAGAACTGATAAAAGTTTTGGAAGTCACACAGTAGCCTCCAGAGGGGAGGAGCAAGAATGCAGCCCCATATGTACATATGCACATTATATATCTTTAAGGAAACTTCTGGGTGAAAGCACACTCGTGCTAGAATACAAAACATACACCATGTCCCAAGGGTCTACCTATATACACTGTCCACATATCCTTCCAGATTGGCTTAAATTCTTGGTCCTCCTTTAAGGGCTGGGATTATAGGACCACAACACCACATTCTACCACTATGTTTGGTTTCTGCTTTTAAGAATAAAATCCTTAAGGAACTCTATTGACTATTTGCTAATCCACAGGAATGTCTAGGATATATTCAAAAGTGAATAAAACAAATTATTTATTAGCAACACTCAAGAATAAGCAAATGCACCTCATTCTTGCTGCCCATTCTGTGTGGTTTTTGCATCAACTTAAACACAAAGGACAGTGACAAGGCTTGAGTTAAACTCCCTCCTGATGGCAAGAAGGTGACAAGGGAAGATGAACATCTTCTCTCTCCACTCTTCCAATGCTGTGTTGTAAAAGTCATGAGATACATTTTTTTTTTTTACAAAAGTTTTACTTTTTGTTTCTGTGCATGTGGGTGGTTATGTGTGTATACACACATGTACATGTGTGAACTCACATATGTTCATGTATGTGCCTATATGAATTCAAGTACACCATGAATACACAGGAGTCCACAGAAGTCAGAGAGTGTATTGGGTAATCTAGAACTAGAGTTACAGGTGGTTGTTAGCTGCTGAATCTGGGTCCTGTGCAATCTGCATCCTTTGACACTGAGCCATCTCTCTTCTCCTGTGACATACTTTTTAAATTGGAGAAACAATAAAAGCAGGGTATGATGGCACGTGCCTGTAATTAATCCCACTGCCTGGCAGGTAGGAGGCAGAAGATTAGGAGTCTGAGCAAGGTTATCTTTTTTGCAGAAATAAGTTTTAGGCCAACCTGACCTACATGAGAGCCTGTCTCAAAAAAACAAAAAAACAGAAAACAGAAAACAAAAGGAGTGGGGGGAAGAAAAAGAAAAGCAAACTCTAGCAGGACAGCCAGGATTACATACAAAAACTGTCTAAGAGGAAGAAAAGCTGGGCAGTGGTGGCACACGCCTTTAATCCCAGCATTTGGGAGGCAGAGGCAGGCAGATTTCNGAGTTCGAAGCCAGTCTGGTCTACAGAGTAAGTTCCCAGACAGCCAGCACTACACAGAGAAACCCTGTCTGGAAAAACAATAAATAAATAAATAAATAAATAAATAAATAAATAAATAAATACATAATGCTCAATAGTTTTACAACAAGCTGCCAGACTCTACAAATGATACCACAGATTTCATGATTTATACAAATAAGAACTCAAGATCATTCAACTCTTAAAAAGTACTTACTTTCACAGTTTCTTCTGTATTAAGCTTATTTCCTTTTACCAAGATAATTTGGAAAGGGTTGTTGTTGTCCCAGACATGCTGCAAAAGAACAAAATAAACACAGAGACTTTCAATGAAAGGCATGACTAAGACATGACAGCTGGGTGGCTACGCATGTCACCCTGATCAAAGCTACAATGATCTGAGGAGCGAACCTCGGTCGGGAAAATGTTTCCATAGGATCTGGCTGAGGCAAGCCTGTGGTGCTTTTTCTAGATTGCGGTAGAAAGGTCCAGGCCATTGTAGGTAGTGCTGCCCCTGGGCTGGTGGTCATGGATTCTACAGGAACGCAGGCTGAGCAAGCCATGGGAAGTAAGCATCCCTTCATGGACTGCATTAGTGCCTGCCAGCAGGTTCCTACATAGTTTGAGTTCCTGCCTTGGCTTCCCCCAGTGAACTATGTGACTCAGGATATATAAGCCAAATAAACCCTTCCCTCAAGTTGCTCTTGGTTGTGGCACTGTATCGCAATGGTAACCCTAACTAGCCATGCAAGTCTTTCAGCTCTCACACAGCACAAAGCTATGAAAACAGCTCTGATCTAACAATTAAGAATCACACATATTTCCAGGAACAACGGTGCACACCTTTCATCCCAGAACTCCAAAGGCAGAGGCAGGTGAATCTCTAAGTTCCAGGGAAGTCTGGTCTACAACAAAGTGAGTTCTGGGATAGTTAGGGCTACACACAAAGAAACCCTATCCTGAGCTCCATCCTCTGCCAAAAATCATAAATATCAAATGAAGCGCTACTAGCACTTGATTTTTGTGTCTGTTAATGCTAAAAAATGAAGTGAGGGAGAGAGGTGGGCATAGGGGCAAGGGAGGATATGTTGGAACCTGTCTGTAATTCCAGAACACAGGAAGCTGAGACAGGATGATTATGATTGCCTTGGGTCTAAATATGTTCCATGCCAGCCTGAACCCACAATGGAATACTGGTTTTTAACTCCCATAGTCACCCCAAAACTGTCCTAAAAGATTAAGCTGATAGGGATGGCTGGAGAGATGGCTCAGTGGTTTAGAGCACTAACTGTTCTTCCAGAGGTCCTGAGTTCAATTCCCAGCAACCCATGGTGGCTCACAATCATTTGTAATGGGTTCTGATGCCCTCTTCTGGTGTGTCTGAAGATAGCTACAGTGTACTCACATACATAAAGTAAATAAAAATCTTTTAAAAAAAGAAGCCGGGCGTGGTGGCGCACGCCTTTAATCCCAGCACTGGGGAGGCAGAAGCAGGTGGATTTCTGAGTTTGAGGCCAGCCTGGTCTACAGAGTGAGTTCCAGGACAGCCAGGGCTACACAGAGAAACCCTGTCTCGAAAAACCAAAAAATAAAAAATAAAAAAATAAAAAAAATAAAAAAAAATAAAAGAAAGAAATGAGATACATTGCTGAGGATTTCTAAGCCTCAAGTTGGGAACCAGAGTCACAAACAAGACTGAGAAAAAGAAACAACATAGAAATAGACTGCCTATTCAGACAGCTTGTGTCCTGCATCTCAAGCTGATAAAGTATAATGTCTAACCTGATAGGATTTGGTGAGGGGGCACTAAAAATATTTACCATGCAGAAGAATGCTATTTTTCCAGTAAATGGTGATGAGCTTTTGGCAAAGATGTTGATTTCCACAGAAGGAGAAGTGAGCAAAGGAAACAGGTCTGAGACTTAGCACACAACTGAAAAATCACATGGCTTTGGGGTTACCAAAGGCCGACACAGGAAACTTACAGAAATAACTCGTGTTTTCTTTGGTGGTAAAGGGAGAGGAAGGTTGGATGAGTTTCGGTTGATGGCAGCCTCTATGGCAATCATTTCTTGTTCATACATTTTCTTGATCTTACAACATTCCACAAGGATGAAGTGGGGCAGGGTCCTATTCATCACACAATTCCGGATGTACTGAAGTAGCAAGAGAGGTGAGGGTAGAGATTTATAGGCATCATTTAAGTCAACAAAGAAAATTAATATGAACAGTACTATACTAAAGGTACAGTATAGGTATATGTTACTCAACTTAGTATCAAAAATACAATCATTTAAAGTCACAATGCAGGAAACCTGGAGATGCAGCAGCCCCTGGATGCTCCAGGGAATCCTGCAACTACTTCTGGCCTCTGAAGGCACTACATATATATGGTGCACATAAGTGCACAGGGGTAAAACTCCCATACACATAATATAAAAATAAATTTAAAACTACTATACAGGAGTCGGTGAGCTGGCTCAGCAGGTAAAGGCACTAGTCACCAAGTCACCAAGTCTGATGACTCATGTTTAGCCCTGACCTACACAGTGGCAGGAGAGAAACTACTCCCAAAAGTTGTTCCCTGACCTCCATAAGAACACTCTGGTACACACAACTACACACAGAACAAACAAATGAAAATGTTATAAAGTCACAGCACATCACAGCACATCACAGCATAGCACAGCACAGCATAGCACAGCATAGCACAGCACAGCATAGCACAGCACAGCATGCTGATGCATCCTTGTGGTATGCTGTGAAACTAAACTGCTGGGAAACTAAACCCAGGTCAGTGTGAGAAAACTTGAGGTCAGCGTGAGAAAACAGTAGCTCAGCTCAGTATAAGCAAGAGGCCCTGTCTCTGAAGACTATGGGCCAAGGATGGAGTTTGGAGGTAGATCGTCACCTAGCAGGTGCAAGAAACCCTGTCCAATTGTTAGCATCAAACAAGCCACAACAACAAAAACCCACATAAAACAGCCACTGTTAATTGAGTACTCAATTACCTAAGAATGGAGAGAGATACATTGTGGTTATTCTTAATAACAGTCTTCAATAGACCAAGTTCCATTTCACAGGTTGTGGCCATGAAAACTAGAAGGGCTAACTTACACACCTCATATCTCTAAGACCCAAATATAAATCTATTTGTCTGATGCCCAAGTTACACGCTGGCCAATCAGCCAGGAATGGTCTGAGTGGTTCACTCCAGAGGATGCCTGAAGTGGCCCTTTTGCAGCACAGGATTCTAGGTGAACGCTACCAGCAGTTTACTCAGGAAAGACCTTCTGGTCTTTCAGTCTAATGTTTTATTTTCATAAAACCAGGAGGCTCCATAAAAGATAAATTAAAAAACAAACAAACAGTGACCATTCCTACTCTTAAGATTACAAATATATATGTATAAATCCTATGAATTCCTGAAAATAAACTCCTTCTATGGATCCAAAGCTTGATCCAACTTGTTCTATGGTAGCCTGATGGAGGATGTCTTGTGCAAGACGACCAACCAGAAGGAAGAGAAGTGCCTCCAGGTTGCTCACCTCGCACTTTTGCTTTCTTCTTCCTGCTCAGCCAGAGCTCAATTGCTCACCACCCCTGAGCTGTGCACATAAGCTGTCCTGTCCTAGACCCCTTCCTGAACAAGAGGACACGCCACAACCTAAACAGACAGTATAAAATTCTGTTGCCTGTTAAATGCATCTCAACCCACTTTCTCTTCAGACACTTGAAACAAGGGATTGAACGGCCTGGACTAGTTGTTGACTCCAGACCTCTTGCCTCTGCCTCTCCACTGCCAGGAGCATGCATGAACACACGGCCACACCTGGCTTCAACACTTTCTTTTCATACAGACATCACTCAATGTGTGGCCCCTCCACACTCCCAACAAGAACTGTGTAGCTCAGTAGCTGGAGGCTGGAGCAGGATTACATCCCTGTGGGCTATAGAGTGGAACCTTGGTCTCAAAAACCTAACACTACCACAAAATGCAACAGAATCCAACCAACCCACCCACCCAGCCTAGGCTTTAAACTGTTCTACTGATCTGTATGTAGCTTGGCCCCCTTTTAGTTACTGCCCCTATAACAACCACCTTTCAGTTTCCAAATCAATACAGTATTTTTTTTAAGTTCCTTGATGACAAATCCAAACCTTCTGGTGAAGAAATCTCAAGGTAATTAGGTAGTGGGAAAAGCACATGCTCAAATTACAGATGGCCCTGGGTTCAATACCCAGGAACAACAAAAGAACAAAAAACTAAAAGAATCCTTTTCTTTTTAAAAGGTATTACGTGTGTGTGTGTGTGTGTGTGTGTGTGTGTGTGTGTGTGTGTGTGTGTGTGTGTGTGTACAATGCATATGTGGGGGCTGTGGGGGTCAGAGGACATCTCTGTGGAGTCCATTCTCTCTGTCCACCTTTACAGCAGTTCTTGGGAACAGACTCAGTCTCATTGGATTCAGCAATCACCTTTACTGCTAAGTCATCTTGTTAGCCCTTAAAAAAACTTTACTTTTTCTATGAGATGCTTATAAGTATCTATTTCAACAAGTAGGGTTGGGTTTTTTTTGTTTTTTGTTTTTACTTCCTCCAGAATATAACGCTTAAGTATGTTTGTAAAAAACTAATACACAGCTATACCTAACACAGTTAGGACCCCATGCTGCAGGAAAATAATGTGAAGCACTGAACGAATCTACCAGCAGAATGCAAGCATGCAGACACAACTCACACACACGATCACTGTCCAAAGCAAACGTAACTGCGAGGAAAAAACACTTGCCAAAACTTTAGTAACGATCACCTACGAGCAAGGTCCAGTAACAGATGTTTATTATGTAATTCTGTAAAGTTTTCTGTAGGTTCCAAATGGTCAGTCAGCTACAGGCACTTCCTTAAAGATCTGGAAGGTAAAGACACCTATGTACACCCCTGCAGTGACAGTCAGTCACGATACATACCTGGAACTGAATTAGTGGATGATCGCCAAACACATACTCCACTCTCCCACTGACCTGTAACACATAGTCACAGGGGCTAGCTTCATCTTCCTTTCCACGAATAGTGAGGCGTTTCTGGATTGCCAATTCATTTATTTTTATAGGATTCAAATTGGGAGACACTTGAAAACTAAATACATCCTAAAAAGAGGGAAGGCAGAAAGCGTGATACATTTTATATTTGTTGGGAAAACACAACTGTGCTCAGATGTTCTACATGCTAAACATTTATACACTGATAATTTAGAAGAAATGTTATTGCATTCTGAGTATCACAGCTCCTAAGGTAAAATTACTATTTAGCTAAAGTTGCTGGGTATAGTGGCATTCTCCTATAATGCCAGAGTTTAGGCAGTAGAGCCAGAGGATCAGCAGTTCTGGGCCAGCTTGGATACTTTGGATACTAAGCTTATTCTTTGGTTTGGAATCTTTGTTAATAGGAATATTTACTAGTCATTTAAAAAATATATTAACTGAGGAGACTCCTAGTTTTATGAAAATAAAACAAATGTGATATATATGACATTGTTTCTGTATGCAAACATATTATTTAAATGTCATAATCATTTGTTTTGTTTCAAAAAAAATCCCCACCAAAAATTAGCTGAAGTTTACTCTCAGATAAGAGGTCAATGGATAGTGTCCAATTAATTATTACAAAACCTATGGTCCGGGTTGAGCTCCACAGCAGCCCACAGGCCTAGCATTATGGCCTGGCTTCTTATTGTTGTTTGTTTTGTTTTCAGTTTTGAGAAAGGGTTTCTGTGTGTGGCCCTGACTGTCCTGGTTTTCACTCTGTAATCCAGGGTGGTCCCGAACGCAGAGGTGTGCCTGCTTCTGACTCTGGAGTAAGAGGTGTACACGCCTGTGCCATGGCCTAGGCTTGATGGCCAGCAGAGACAAAAGAGCATGTGTTGGTATGAAAAGATCCATACCTTATTGCTGATTAACCTATCAATTAATGAGTTCTGTCCAATTTTACCAAGTGTGGGGACAGGGAGGGGCAGAGAAATGCTAGGGTTTGAACCTATGGCCTTGTGTGTGCTGGGTAAACACTCTACTTCTGAGCTACGCAAGCAAACAACATCAAATAAAACAACAATGGAGGTTTCAGTCCAAGTGTCTGCCTGGCAGATGTGATGCCACGGATTCAAACCCCAGTGCTGTGTAAAGCAGGCTAGGATGCACCCCTGTAATGCCAGCAATGGGGACGGAAGACAGGATCAAATGTTAAAGGACATTTCATGAGACTTGACAAAAAGGAGAGGGGAGGGGAGGAGAGGAGAGGAGAGGAGAGGGGAGGG
>NC_034599.1:92450895-92463461 GCF_900095145.1 Mus pahari
GGGAGGGTATAGGGAACTTTCGGGACAGCATTTGAAATGTAAATAAAGAAAATATCTAATAAAAAAAATATTTTTTTAAAAAATGAAGCCAGAGAGCAGTTTCAGTGGTGAGCACTGGCTGTTCCTCAGGAGGACCTGGGTTCAATTCCCAGCACCAACATGGCAGCTCCAAATTGTCTGTAACTGCAGTTCTAGAGGATCCAAAGCTATTTGGCCTCTGTGGACCCCAGGCATGTAAGTAGTACACATATATGTAGGCAAAACACTCCTACATGTACAGTAAAGTAAAAATAAAATGCCTCTTTAAATGTTTTCTTTCTTTTACAACTTTAAAAGGCAATTAAGAGCCGGACATGGTGGTGCACACCTTTAATCCCAGCACTTGGAAGGCAGAGGCAGGAAGATTTCTGAGTTTGAGGCCAGCCTGGTCTACAGAGTAAGTTCCAGGACAGCCAAGGCTATACAGAGAAACCCTGTCTCGAAAAACCAACCAACCAAACAAACAAAAAACAAAAAAGGCAATTAAGAAGTGTGGTTTGACAACTCATTTTTATACTATTGTAACATGTCAAAAAGTTTTGTACAAAGGCTATCACTTTACACAATCCTACACAATTACAAACTAAGTCTATTGACTCTGCAAGTTTTCTTTGTAGTAATGCTTTCTAAGCAAGAAGCACTTCTAAAAATGCAGTGGCATTCAGATAAAATCAGAGACTCATTACAAGATAATATAAATATTATATCAAACACTACCTGGCTATTTTCAAAGTGCACAGCTACAACCAGCTTTCCTCCATAAAGTTTATCTTCCAAGTTCTCCAGGACAGACGGCTCATGCTCAGGTGGATACGTGTGCTTTAGCCAGTCAATCCAAGACAACCCCACTAGAGACTGAATCTTGTCCTCACTGAATTTGCGCATTTTTCTTCTAAATTCATTCACTTCGGGATCCTTCAAGGCATCAAACTCATGAAGACCTAAAGAAATTTTGTCAATGTTATGTTTTTCATAGCTAAAAATAATTAAAAAAAAAAAACACAAAATATCTTCAATTCAAACTAACTTGGATTTTGTCTTTTACCAAGCAGATAAAACTGGGCAGGAAACGACCATGAAAGATGACAAACTAACACAGATAAAATGGGTCTCACATATAAAATATACATGCTGTTGAATTTCTGGAACACACAAATTTAAAACATTATGGAGAAATACAGGTGGGTTATTAATCTTACAACCATCAAAACTGCGCATGAAGGTGCATACCTGCAATACTGAGAGAATTTGGGAGTGGAGGCAGGAGAGCCATTACATTTTCAGGACACTCATGGACATAGCCATGGCATACTACACTCACAAAAGTAAAAATGTAATAATAAAAAATGAAATTCATAATACACAATCTTCAACTACATTATAAAAGAGCCATAGATTTTCCTGGACTGTCTTACACCTGTGAAAAAATTACTATAAATCAGCTATGAATGTTTTAGTAGAAACATTTGGACACCGATCCCCCAGTAGGCAAGTGTAAACAGCCACATATGCCTCAGGACAGTGATGAATGGGATCCAACACAAAACATTTTGAAGAGCTGGGGAAAGCGGTAACTTCTGCATGGTTTGTGAGCATGAACTCTGCAGGTGATGACATCATGCTGCATGATGTTATCACCTGCAGAATGCATGAGCTTCTTAGAACGTACTGTTAACACTCTTCTACTCATAGATAATAGGTTAACAGGGGAGGAGAGAGAAAGGAGCATCCCACAGCAAACCCAGCCTCCTCGCTATGTCTTCTCCATCTCGGTCTATGGGGCATACTTGAGACAGGGTTTTACCACAGCCTGGGCTGCTCTCAAACTCAAATTGAAGGCACTCCTTATGCCTTGGCCTGCCTGCTAAGACTACTGGATGGACTACCATACCCAGCTCTAAAAGACCTTCTACATGTCTTCAAATTGTCTACCTGTCTGTTTCTGCAGCCACTAACCCAATCCTAGACCTCAGGTGATTATCATAACATTTTCCACAGATTCCTTAGTTGAAAACTTTTTTTAAATTTACATGTTTATTCATTTGGTGGAAGGGTACAGACATGTACGTATACACACACACACACACACACACACACGTTAAAAGACAGTCTGTGGGAGCCACTACCTCCTTCGACCATGTAGGTCCCGGGAATCAACCTCAGGCTGTGGGACTTATTCTCTAGCATCTTCACCCAGTGGTTGAAGGTTTGCTTTCCAAAATGCAAACCTGATCATGTCACTTCCCATTTAAATTCGTTCAATAGGAAATTTCCTAGAATGGGGCTGGGGAATATAGCTCAGCTGCTAAGAGTGTACACTGCTCTTGCAGAGGTAGGCCCAAGCCTGCTCTCAGCCCCTACTTTGGTGACTCTTATAACCACCTATAACCCCAGCTCCAGAGAACCTGATGCCCTCTTTTAGCCTCCACTCTCATACACAAACCCAAATACCCACAATTTAACTTTTTTTTTTTTTAATTTCCCAGGGAACAGAAGTGGATGAGAGTCCAAGCCATTATCTGGGCCACGAGGATGTTCCTAGAGCCCAGATTAAAATGAACTCCAGAGGACTTGGCTCTCAGGTAAGAAAGTAGTATTCCAGTTCACAGTGTCCAACTAACGGGCCTCTCAAATGCCATTGTTCTCTTTGGAGAGGTTTTCTCATGTGAATGTTTAACTTTTCCCATTCTCTTACATTATCAGGAAAAAAATTTCCAGCTCAGCTAAGATAAAATGTTCTCCTTAACATCCAGGGTCTGTTTGCTCCCTTGAAATTACAGATGGAATTTAAGGCATTATAGCAGGTTTGGTATCTTTCATGTCTTTCAAGCTCAAACATTTCACAAGATCTGAGAGATAATGGTGTAACTATTGGTTTTGAAGCTATTCTTGATGATCCATCACAAAGTAAACCAGCGAGACAAACGCTGATCATTACAAAGAAGTGTGCTGGTCCTGAATGAGACTGCATCTTGTTGTCTTTTGTTATAATGACACATAAAAAGGAAGTGGGGGGAGGAGGGGTTCCCAAGAGCTTAGAAGTAAGTCTCCAACTTCTCTGGATGGCACTCCCTACTCTGAGCTACTATATACCTAATAGTCTTTGCCACTTATCCTGGAGGCCTCTTTCAACAACCACTATCAATTCTTGTTCTTCTTCAGGAAGGCCATCTTTCAGCTCCCACTCCCTTTAGCTCACTTTCCTATAACCCCTTCATCTGCAAACTCCTCCTCAGTGACTCTTTAGCATCAGACTCTCCAGCAGCCTCGCTCACTCACCAGTAATCTTGCCTCGGCCCTCAGTGACTGGGCAGTGCATCCACTTCAGTCTAGTGTCTGCCTACTGATCCATTATTTCCCACGGTGAGTCCCATACAACATGGCTACAATTCCAAGTATAAAGATCCAACATAGACTGAAGTATGGAAATCTCTGCTGATTTGGTAATAACGTCTTCTTTAATGCATGTGTGAGGGTTTATGCACACATGCGTACATATACGAAGGCTGGGACCAACAGACAATTTCATACATTATTCTCAGCAACACCTCTCCCTTCCTTTGAGAGATGATCTCAGGGGTCTGGAGCTCACTTACTAGGCTAAAGTGGGTAGCCAACAAGCCTGCAGGATCCTCTTGTCTCTGCTCAGTGTTTGTTGTTGTTGTTGTTTCTTGTTGGAAGGGGGTCTCTCTATGTGGTGACAGATGTCCTGGAACTTACTATGTAGACCAGGCTGGCCTCAAACTCACCAAGCTCTCCCGATGCTTCTGCCCACCACTGCTACGATTAAAGGCCACACCTGGGCTATGTATGGTCTTTATATAAAGGAACGCTTCATGAATTTTGAGAACCACTGCAAAAATCTTTCAAAAATGAAGTTTGAGGCTAGCAAGATGGCTCAGTGAGATATACTGAAGTAAAGACACCAGGGCTGACAGCTGAAGTTGATCCCTGGAGCTCACATGGAGGAAGGAGAGAATGGAGACTCCTACAATTTGCTCTCTGACCTCCACACGTGCAACAACAATCACACAAATAAACGAAAAAAATTTTTAAATTAAATTGTGGAGCAAGTGTGCTGTCTCTGTGTGTAAAAGGGCTTGCTGCACAGGGTGGACATGCAATGCCTGGGACTCAGAAAGGAGGGAGAGAAGCAACTTTGCCGGTTGTCCTCAGACTCTGCCTGTGCACTCTCCATGCACAAGTCCATACATTTACAAAACAACAATAACAATTTGTTTTTTAAATGTAAGACTAAGGTTAAGTGTGGTGGTATACTTATGAGGCAAAAGCATGTGGGGCTGTGAGCCCAAGATAAGCCTGGTCTATACAGTGAGCTCTGGGGCCTGCTACAAGCAGACAGTAAGACTCATATCTTTAAAAAAAATTACTATTGTTGTGATGATGATGATGTGGTAGTGGTAGTGTATTACAGGGTTCCTGAGGATACACGTGTGCACCTGAGCTTCCTTAGCTTTTCCTCTGTTTGTTTTGTCCTATTCTGATTTTTTTTTTTAATCTTATATACCTTAGTTATTCTCCTTTAGATGACTTTTTGTTTTCAAACTAGACAGAAAGAGGTAACTCTGGATGGGAAGAGAGGTGGGGAGGAACTGGGAGGAGTGGGAGAGGAATTAGATTATGTAAAAAATTCTATTTTCACTAAAATAAATTGAGCTGGAGAAATGGCTCAACAGTTAGAAGCACTGACTGCTCTTCTAGAAGTCCTGAGTTCGATTCCCAGCAACCACATGGTGGCTCACAACCATCTGTAATGGGATCGAATGCCCCTTCTAAGATGGTGAACTCACTTATATAAAACAAATAAAATCTTTTTTAAGAAATAATTTTTAAAAAAACTTTAAAAATTATAAAAAAAAACAAATAAAAATTTGGGGTTGGAGACTGTCTCTGTGACAATGAGCTTGCATAGTGTTCATGAAGATTTGGGGTCGCTTCCTAGGACTAACACTGGCAGAGGACAAATGCCATTAATAACTTAAGCTAAGTAAGTTAAAACATAACTTTCTGGGCTGGTGAGATGGCTCAGTGGGTAAGAGCACCCGACTGCTCTTCCGAAGGTCCGGAGTTCAAATCCTAGCAACCACATNGTGGCTCACAACCATCCATAACAAGATCTGATTCTGGAGTGTCTGAAGACAACTACAGTGTACTTACATATAAATAAATAAATAAATAAATAAATAACTGTTAAAAAAAAAACCATAACTTTCCATATACTTTCTCTTAGGAAAATGACAGCAAACAGTGCATGCATGACATATAGCAAATATTATACTTAGAAGGCACTAGAAAACACTATGATCACACTAAAAATATTGCTGCAGTCCTACAGACTGCCAGGCAAGCTGGCAAGTGACCAGTCTCCTCCAGCACTAGTGAGTATAGCCATGGCGCTCAATCAGGCAAAGAGTTGGAAACCAGCCTGGGCAAGATACTTAACCCAGTCTCAAACAGAACAAAACCCAGAGCTGGTGAGGGAGGGGCACTGAGTGGCGATGGTGCTCGGGACTGAACTCAGGGCCTGGCACATCAAGCCGGTGCTCTACACCAAAGCGCTCTCGCAGCTCTCGTCTGAGACGCTTACTCTGACAGCGGTTCACCAGATTGCAAGACTGCCTTTGAGGCTTCAACTTGTGATCTTCCCTCCCTGGCCTCCAAAGCAGCTGAGATCACAAATCTCCAAAACCAGACCCAACTCAAACAGTCTCTTGAGACTGCTGATAAACCGTCTGCTTTCCTGGGTGCTGTGGGAAGCAAGGCACGGGAGCATGCCCTTCACGGGAGGGAGCAGTCTGAGCACAAAGACCTACTCGGTAAACAATTATTTAGAATAAACAGTAAAGAAATATCAAGCACACCATCCTGGAGGAAATGGTATTTTTAGCCTGCCCAGGGCCATTCTGCTGTAAAAGTTCTATTGTTTTCTTTGGACAGAGGAGGGAGCAACCTTGTTCCTGAAGTTAAACTGAAGTAATTGTTTATTGTTTTCTCAGGAGGCATGACCTCACCCAGCCCTGCATACAGTCACTATGGACAGAGCAGCAACTGCAGACAGCGACTCGTTAGGTATGAACAGTGAGGACTTGCTCTGAAGCAGACTTCTACATAAAAACTTTCAGTGTGTGATCTTAAAAAGAATTACCAAATCCCCTAGGAAGCAATATTTATAAACAGCTAAGCATATAAACTGCTTAATTTGTGCTATAAATATTGTTTATATCTCAATCAAGTTGCAGAGCACATTACACAAAATACAGATGCAGTAAGTCAAAAGATAGTGCATGAAATATAGCCTATTGCTTTGTACTCACACCCTGGCGCTGTACTGGGTGGGTAAAGGCTGCAAGACGAAAAGACAGCTCTGCTCAATCACACCAAAGATAAATCCTGAAGACATATTTTAGCCTAAGTATGTCCTATGAAATGCTTCTATTTCCTATATTTTTATTTGCTAAATTTATCAAGCTTACTACAGTTAGTGGTGGTTAGTTAATCCATATCTGAGATTTGGGCCTATAGGGTGGCTTAGTGGATAAAGATGCTGACCACCAAGCCCCCCCCTTCTCTCTCTCTGTCTCTCTTTCTCTCTCTCACAGACAGACAGACAGACAGACAGAGAGAAAGAGAAAGACAGAGACACAGACACAGAGAGACAAGGGGAAATAGACAGAGACAGAGGCAGGGAGAGTTAAGCAAATACCCACAGATAGACAGATAGATAGATAGATAGATAGATAGATAGATAGATAGATAGATAGATAGATAGATAGACAGACAGACAGATGAGATAAAAAAATTGGGGTGCTAGCTAAGCACCTTACTTCTGCCCCCAAAGAAAAGCTAACTTGAAGGAGGTGGCACTGAATTGTGTTACTGCAGTTAATCTCACCCAAGCAGGTAGTCAATCAAATTCAAGAAGCTCTGGAGACTTTCTGCTTTGGGATTAATCTTCAAAGCCCTATCCTTAGTAACCCCGTGTAGTTCCTAAGTCGGATCAGCACGTTCTCTAAAGCAAGATGCTAACAGACATTAAATCTTGTCTGCTAAGACTTGTATAGCAAGAGAGAATTAATTCCTCTGTGTCCTCAATTTTTTCCAGAAATTCTTTTCTTTTTTTGACAAGGTCTTGTGTAGCCCTTGGGAGCCTCCAACTTGCCATGTAGCTGAGGATGACTTTGAACTCCTGACCCTTCCAGCATGCATTATTGTTTGCTTGCTTGGATGGGGCTCAGGGATTCATGCATCCTAGGCAAGCATTCTACCAATTGAGTGACATCTTCAGCCCCTAGAAATAATTTAAGGATTGTGCATATATCTTTATTTGATACAAAGATAACTTCTAATTAAAAATAACTTCAGTAAAAGAGCTGAGAACATGAGTTAATTTATAGAAACATTAATCAACTTACGGTCTTAATTGGTAAACAATTAGGGTATTGTTAATAAAAAAATAAAAGTCATCTATTAGGAACCAGTCTCTCAGCAAGAAAGGCAGTGCACGCCTCCGATACCTGCACCCGTGGGCTGAGGCAGGGGGACAGCAATTTTAATCTGTCTGTCTGGTTGGGACAGAGTCTCGCTATGTGTCCCTGGCTGGCCTGTAACTTGCTGTGTTGACCCGTCTGGCCTCGATCTCATAGAGTGCTGCATTAAAGGAATGCAGGCTCACACTCAGTGAACAGCAATTCAAAGACCTCAGCTGGTCTACACAGTGAGACAGAAACCGATAGAGGCCATTATAGAAGACGGTGTCTTTGAGAATTTCTCAAATTACTTGAGGTAAATGGAAGACCAATACTTCTATAAAATAAAAATAAGCCAATAGTAAAGAAAGGGATGGGGCTGGAGGGATGGCTCAGTGGTTAAGAGCACTGACAGCTCTTCCAGAGGTCCTGAGTTCAAATCCCAGCAACCACATGGTGGCTCACAACCATCTGTAATGAGATCTGATGCCCTCTTCTGGTGTGTCTGAAGACAGCAACAGGGAGTGTCTGAAGACAGCTACAGTGTACTTACATATAATAAATAAATAAATCTAAAAAAAAAAAAAAAAAAAAAGAAAGAAAGGGACATGAAATGCAGGCCCTTGGGTGCACAGGAAACATCACATAGCCAGAGCTGTGTCATAACATTCAGCCTTCAGTTCTGCACAGACTTTATTCTCAAACCTATGGACTAAATATTAAAAATGATGCCTTAGGATATACCTACATGTTAACACACAGAACAAAGATAAAGTTAACATTTCATACTGGAAATTTATGAGTTACCTTTTCCTATAAGAACTCCAATTTTTGAGTCCAATTTTTCTGCTGGGTCACAGCTTCTAGTCACTAGTTTGAGAACTGGAAGAAAAGGTCTGACATCACAAAGTCTTCGTGTTTCGTCTTCCAGTTCCTCATATACGGCAGTTTGATTCACACATGCAAACATATAGGAGTCAATGTCCATGAGGAGGTTAAACATCGGGTAGTTGTGAACTTGCTTCCATAACATCTGTGGGAATACAGTAATACACTATCTGCAACACTGGCACACGTGCACACAGAAACAAATACAACCACGCCCACTGCCAGCCTGCAAAAGTCAAAACCCGTGGGGTTAGACATGACTCAACAATCAGCAGCACTGGCTGGGGCAGGGATACACCGTCAATCTCTCCACTTGGGAAGCAAGGACATGTGGATCTCTGTAAGTTCAAGGCCAGCCTAGTTTTCAGAGAGTTCCTGGACAGTCAGGATCGTTACATAGACACTTACCTTGAAAAAAAACAAAAAGGGAAAAAAGAAAAAGAACGCTGGCTGCTCTTTCAGGAGCATCTGGGTTCAACCGCCAGTGCCACACTCAGCTCACAGCCATCTGAAACTCCAGTCCCAGAGTGTGGTGGAATGGGCCTATAATTCCAGCACGTGAGGCAGAGTCAAGAGGATCAGGAAATCAAGGTTGTCCTGTTGTATACAAGTTCAAAGCCAGCCTGAACTATTAAAAAAAAAATCTAAAAATGTCTAAATTGTAAATCTTAATGTCATACATATCTCTTAAAAAAAAAAAAACCTGGAGAGTGTCAATGATTAACTCAATCTCAGGAAAGATTAGACGTCCTACTTGTCACTGGTGACTAAAAATACAGAAAGCTGATATGGGGATACATACACTCCTTTGACTCCCAGTACTTGAGAGGGGACAGGAGGAATAGTTCAAGGTCATCCTCAACTACACAGTAAGTAGAGATCAGCCTAGGCTACAAGAGACTATCAAAAACAAAACAGCCAGGCTTTAATCCTAGCACTGGGAGGTGGGCAGTGGGGAGGTAGGTTCTCTGTGAATGTGTGATACTGTCTCAAACAAAAACAAAACAAAACAAAACGGGACAAACAACAGACACTCTCAGTAGCAACATAGTAGCTAAATTATGTATTTTCTTTTTACTTTAGAAATTATAAATTTAGAATTCTCATGTATACTTATTATATTTTATAATACTTATAAAATGTATCTCACAACTTTTCTGATTATTATGCAACTTTCAACTTAGTTGTGGTTTAATCATATAATTTAATGAGATTTTTTTTTTTTAATATCTACGGTTTAGCTGTAGTTCCTGGTTAATTTCCTTCCTGCTTAGCAGCCTTGTAATAAATGCACTGTAGGGAGTGGCTCCCTGAAGAAAGACACTTGATGACAAATCCGATGGCCTGGCTTCAATCACTAGAACCCAATGATGGAAGTGAGAAAACCAACTCCTGTGAGCTGTCCTGTGACCTGCACACATGCACAGGTGCACATGCACCCACAGCCCCCCCCCCCCACACACAACTCACACAAAGACACACCCACATAAATACTGGGGAAAAAAACACAAGCAAATGCAGCTCTCTGATAGGGACCTTGGAACAACTAGTGATGCTTGCTGTGAAGGTTATCAAGTATTTTATTTGAAACTAGCCATGGACCAGGCAGAGGACCCGGAGTACATGACCTTGGGCGGGGCCTCACATCTCTCCCAAGGCATTTCCTCAGACTGCAAACAACTATTAACCGTGCTGACAGTGAAGATGGGCTCACTTCCTGCATAGCTGAGATCTAGACCTTCCCTTATCAACTGTAACCCTGCCACGTGTGCCCCTCCTCCCCAGGATGCATCTGGTCGGCTCATTTAGAGTCATTATCCACCATTAAAAGAGCCCTCCAACCCCAAGCACGCTTTGGCGAGCGTGGTAGCTCACGCCTTTAACCCCAGCACTTAGGGACCAGAAGGAAGCAGATCTCTGTGGCATTCAGAGCCAGCCTACTCCACATAGAAAGCTCCAGGCCAGGCAAGACTATAGAGTGAGACTTCTGTCTTAAAGTGAAGTCTTTATTAAATCCCAACTCTGGGACAGGACAGATGGTTCCGTGAATAAGGGCACAGGGCACCATACCTAGTGCCTGTGTTGGGTTCCTCAAAACCCACATGGCAGAGGGAGAGAACCAACACCTACAAATTGTCTGCTAGGAGTTTGAGTCCTAGCACCCACATATTAGTTCACAATATCTGTCACTAGTCTTGAGTGATCTGATGCTCTCTTCTGGCCACCATGGGCACTGCCCATGTGGTGCACAGCTATCCATGTAGGCAATCATACACATGAAATTCCTTGGACTGCTGTGCCTGTCCCCTCACCCGCATTACCACTTGGAAGGCCAAGGGAGGCAGTAAGCTATGAATTCAGTCAGAGCCAGAGGAAAATTCTGTTGGGGGGAGGGGGAAACTTCACATGTCAGTTGATTTTTAGTGACAACTCTTCCTCTGGCTCATGAAAGGGTGTTGGGTGTGGGGACAAACATAGCACAGAAGAAGTGTGACAAGCTCAAAAGTCAGGAGTTACTGCAGGAAGGGCTCAGCTTTTTCTTACCCTTCCACAACAGGGTCCACAGGTAGCCCAAGCTGACCTCAGACTCACCATGCAGGCAAGGCCAACCTCCAATACCTCATCCTTCTGTTTCCACCTACACCCCTGCCTCCCCAACTAAAGGCTGGGACTATAGCATGTCACCATGACTACTGCCAATCTTTTGTTTGTTTGTTTGTTTGTTTGTTTGTTTTTCGAGACAGGTTTTCTCTGTGTAGCCCTGGCTGTCCTGGAACTCACTCTGTAGACCAGGCTGGCCTCGAACTCAGAAATCGACCTGCCTCCGCCTCTGCCTCCCAAGTGCTGGGATTAAAGGTGTGTATCAACACTGCTACCACCACCTGATGATTACTGCCAATATTAACACTGCTGTTACATGTGGGTTAAAAACAAAGGTGGGAGACTAAGCATGTTTATATAAAAAATAGGACTTATCAAAAATTTAAAGATGCAATGGCCTGAAAGTTAAACGTCTTTCTGCTTTCCACTTACATTATTTTCTATAATGTCTTTTCCAGTAAGTTCCAAAGAAAGTAGCTAAATCCTGAGAAATTCTAACTATAAACATACCTGTTTAATATAAGAAATGGTAGCCTCCCGAGGTACTTCCAACTGGATATAAATCCCGGTGGGCAGAAGGAAATCGACGGATATGGCGCCATCGGATGCAATCTGTGAGTCCACTGCCCAGATGTCAAGGTTGTCTGCCATAGCAGGAGGCATGATAGGGCGGAAGCACGCTCATAACCTCAGGGCCCTGGAACCAAGTAAAATGGAAAAGTAAGCCATTAGTCGACCTTTACTGAAGCACAGCAACCCAAGCATGCTGGAGCATCCTTCTAGCCCTGAGCTACTGGAGAGACTCAGGAGAGCAGTGGGGTCCAGCACGGAAGCCTAGAAAGCAGCAAAGCACAGCAAAACTCTGAGAAATGGAAAGCTGCCTATCTATATTAGTTCTTTAAGAAAGATTTCTAGGGCTGGTGAGATGGCTCAGCGGGTAAGAGCACTAACTGCTCTTCCAGAGGTCATGAGTTCAAATCCCAGCAACCACATGGTGGCTCACAACCATCTGTAATGAGAAACAAATAATAATAATAAAAAGAATAATATTCCTTAAAAAAAGAAAGATTTCTATTGTATGTATACATGTGAGTATCTAAGTGAATGTGTGCGTGCGCATGAGCCTACAGAGGATTAGACAGTCATGGGGTTCCCTGGAGCAGTTACAGATTATTTTCAGCTGTTCTAAATTGGGTGCTAGAAACAAAATCCAGGCTTCCTGCAGGAGCAAAACATTGTCTCAAACCTCTGATTCATATTCAGCTCCTACAATTAATCCTTATTCAATACAGACAATAATGCAGTAGGAGACTAATTTAATATGGTTTACTTTTCTTATTTTAAGTAATGGGGTTGACTATGTCAGGATGATTGACAGTGTCCATGGGGGCCAAAAGCATAAAATCTGGAGTTTGAGTTATAGGCAATCATAAGCCACCCCAGCATGGTGCTGGGAACTGAACCTGGGTCCTCTTTTTTTTTTTTTTTGGTTTTTCGAGACAGGGTTTCTCTGTGTAGCCCTGGCTGTCCTGGAACTCACTTTGTAGACCA
>NC_034599.1:92463576-92464626 GCF_900095145.1 Mus pahari
GCTACATATGCAGCTAGAGACACGAGCTCTGTGGGTACTGATTAGTTCATATTGTTGTTCCACCTACAGGGTTACAGCCCCCTTCAGCTCCTTGGGTACTTTCTCTAGCTCCTCTATTGGGGGCCCTGTATTCCATCCAATAGCTGACTGTGAGCATCCACTTCTGTGTTTGCCAGGAACGGGCATAGCCCTGGGTCCTCTTGAAGAGCAGCAAATGTTCTTCATCACTGAGCCATCACTCCAGACCCTCAATGTGGTGTTTAGAAAGCAAAGAGGAGGCAGGAGCGCTGTCTTAGCACCAGGACCCAGAGTGAGGGTTGTGGTTTCTTTGAAAAACACAAGAAATATTATGAGAATATGTTTTCATCTTAATCTCAGGCACGGGATTCGGGACTGCTTCAGAATGTCCACAGCAGCCGACCTTGATTTGCCTCATGCTCTAGTAGGGGTGTGACTTTGCCAGCTGCAGATAGTTTCTGCAACTGTGTGACATTTGGAATTCTGGGGACTTTTCAGAGGATATATAAATGGTAGCTAGGCCCTAGGAGCCAGGGTTGTTGGTTGGTCGTGGTTTTTTTAACTAGTCATGCACAAAGAAGACAGAAGAACAAATTAGATATCCTGATAGCAAAGATCAAAATTGCCCTAAGGACCTTGACGCCCCCCCAATCAGCAGGAAGTAGTTAAAATTAATGGCACCCCCTTTCCTCGCTATCCCTTTCCCTCCCCTAACTGGTATTAGGGGTAAACAAGGGTAGAAGAAACAAAGAACCCACAAAGTAGCCAAAGACCAGCTATAAGGACCCACATGGAAGGAGAAGCAATTCCTATGAGCTGTCTACACACACACAAACACACACACACACACACACACAAATCAGATAAAAGATTAAAATAAAATAACCAGAGGAAGGCATGGGGACTCATGTCTGGAATCCCACTACTTGGAGGCTAAATCAGAGAAGCATTGAGTTTGAGAATAGCCTGAGCTACATATGGAGAGATCTGGCTTTGTTGTTTGTTTGAGACAGGGTTTCTCTGTATAGCCCT
>NC_034599.1:92464911-92469484 GCF_900095145.1 Mus pahari
CTGCCTCCGGAGTGCTGGGATTAAAGGCGTGCGCCACCACCGCCCAGCTCTGGTCAGGAGGAGTTTTAAGAGGAACATACTCCCCACATACAAAGGTAAGAAAACTGAAGCCCAGAGACATCCCTATCCAGGAAGCCAGAGACAGGAGCAGAAATTCTTTTATTTTTCAAAGCAATTAGCCATGTTTCCCTCACCTCCTTTAAGGGAAATGTTCTGCACAGGGCTACCAAATCTTCAAGAGCTTAGGTCATTGTATCTTAAGTATGAAAGCATAAGATCTAACACTGAGAACAAGAAATATTTTTAGGTATGACAACTTCTCAGGGAAGCTTTAGGGGTACACAGCACAGCAAGGACAACTGGCCCCACTGAACCCTTAGACAGGAATTACAGAACACAAGCCAGGTCTGTTCACAGGAGAAAGAGGAACAATATAGAGACCTCCACTTCCCCAGCAACATGCCAGCTAAGCCACTAAGCGACTTCTCTAAATCAGGAAGGAAGGAGAAACCAACACACATGAACACATGTGAACAAGCACAACCAAAACCACTCTGAAAAAGGATAGAAGAAACTCTGAAAGAAAATTAAAGGATACTTTATTTCCTATTTCCATGATAAAGTGGGAAGAAAGGTGAGTGAGTCTACTGCTTCATGTGTACAGGGGGATATCCACTCAGCGCTCCAGGTTCTGCTATCCTGGAACAAAAAGATGGCGGAGGAACATGTAGATAGTAATAGAAATCGTTTCTAAGAGAGAAAGGCCCTCCTGAGAATGGAAACATGTGCTCAAAGCCAGGAAAATGAGCAAACTGTAGGGTCCCGTCGCCCTCCTCAGATCATCTAGACGTCGCCAGTGCCCACCTTCTCCCACTCTGGGAGCCTGTGGGCCTTTTCCCTTCAGCATACTATTTTAATCATATATCCCTGGTGGTGCAAGGCTTCCTGTCTTCCTCTGATAGTTGGATTCTTTGTCGTCACCTCTCTGTGCCCTACTCTCTAGCTACTGGAAGACACCACACACTGGCAGCAAAGGCTCTATCTGCTGCTGCAGCCTGTGGCGTCCTTCACAGGGGACTTGAGGGATAGCTGCTACTGGGACTCTTCCCCACTGCGGCTTCCTCTGCTCCGCAGTAAAACTAAGCAAGTTTGTTACTTTGTTTTACCTACACGTTTCCACTTTGTAACCTAGGCTAGCCTCAAACCCGCTATAATCCTCCTGCCTCTGCAGCAAAACTACAGTGGATTATATAACTACTATCATGTGGGACTTCAGCATTTGATTTTAAAAATAACTTTACTTAAAGCATTGTAATGCTATGAAAGAGATCTCTCGGGACTGGTGAAATGGCTCAGCGGTTAAGAGTGCCAACTGTTCTTCCAAAGGACCTGAGTTCAAATCCTAGCAACCACATGATGGCTCACAACCATCCGTAACGAAATCTGATGCCCTCTTCTGGAGTGTCTGAAGACAGCTACAGTGTACGAAAGAAAGAAAGAAAGAAAGAAAGAAAGAAAGAAAGAAAGAAAGAAAGAAAGAAAGAAAGAAAGAAAGAAAGAAAGAAAGAGAGAGAGAGAGAAAAGAGAAAGTAAAGAAAGGAAAGAGAGAAATCTCTCTAAAGTATTTTTAAAATTTCATGTGTACACACACAAAATGCAAAACAAAAAGCATAATTTATTATGAAGTTAAAAGACTAATTTATACAAGTCTTTAAACATATATTTGTGTTTTTAATTCCTGGTTATCCTGGAACTCCCAGATCTGCCCACCTGTAGCCCTCTCCTGACTTAGACAAGCACTGCGGTTAGAGCAGCGTTTCTTGGAGATGTTTCATTTCTCGGGTAACAATCTGGATGGGAAACTGTGGGTCTCAGCAAGGGCATTTCTACTTCATTTATCAGTTTTCTTTCACTAACCTGAATTGCACTGTTACTGCTTTTGTGATCATTCACTGTGGATTAACAATTCAAAATCAGTTCAAACAAGAGGCCAGAATGACAAGACAGCAAGAGGGCTCAGCAGGTAAGGAATCTGCCCCCGCAAGCATGGTACCCTGAGCTTGTTCCCAAACCTGAGTGAGTCTATTCATGAGCACTGTCAACACCCACATACACAGTAAAGAAGGCCAAGTGAGGGGTGTGCCTTAAAATTAAATTCCTCTGACCAAAACAAACACAATTTACATAACTGTTTTACAACTGCTTAGAACTCCCATGCTGCTGCTGAAAATGCCCAGAGAGAATGGACTCTAAATTCTGCCTTGTGACACAGGTCTTCCCTTAGAACTTATCTAAGGGACAAGTATTCATGACTTTTTTCCTACTTGTAAATGAAAAGCCATGTAACAAGAGTAGGCCGTCAATCTGTAAGCCACATCACAGGATCTACAGCAGCCATGGCCATGAAGCTGCTAGCATGCTCAGCTAGGACAGTCTGTACAGGTAAAAGACACAGACAACTGGGACCTAAGTCCAGACACAAGCATCATCTACGACAGTTTTGCTTAAGTATTTCCAAAACAAAAGCCAAACCTCTTACTGAGTATTTAGCACCATGGTTCCTACCGCTTACCACACCCTGACTGGCATGAGGGCCCACGTGGGACCTAGGAGATGGAAGATAAGGAGAGGATGAGGAGTGCAAGTGGATTTAATTACGGAGCAGAGAGAAGCTGGACATCCTGGTGCACCTCTGTAATCCCAAGACTTGGGAGGCAGAGGCAGGTGGATCTCTTTGAGTGTGAGGCCAGTCTGAACTACACAAAGACCTGTCTTAGAAACAACAACAACAACATATATTTGAGGTTTTAATTCTATGATTACCACTTTTGTTTTCTTTTGACACAAGGTCTCACTACATAGCCCTGGTTGTCCTGGAACTCACAGAGATCTGCCCACCTCTGTCTGCCAAGATTAAAGATGTATGTCACCATGACCAGCTGGTTATGTGGGACAGAATAACCCCAAAAGGCTAGAAAAATCTTGATCAGTATTAAAAAAAACTATACAAAGGGAAACTTTTCAGAAGTTTCAGTGTCTGAGTGCTGGTTTCTGTTCCTGTGTCTGACAGGCTTCTAGTGGGCTCTTTTGAATGTTAGCAAATCCTCCAGGGACTTTTGTTTTCTTTTTAATTATTATTATTTTTTACTTATTCACTTTACATCCTACTTACTGCCCCTCCCACAATCCTTGCCCCATCCTCTCTTCCCCTTCTCCGAGCAGATGCTCCCCCCCAGGTGTACCCCCACCATGTGGTTCTTACTTGTAAGTACCATGACAATCAGCGAGGACTCTGTGGGGCAGAAATACTCACATGTAAATGCTGTGAGAGTGAGTCATGAGCCCACCGTACACGTGTGTGGTGGTGCTAGTGAGTAACCATCGGCCTCACATCTAGGAACTGAACCAGGGCCAGACAGCCATCTGGATGGCAAATAGCAACAGGAGAAGAATTTTAAATAGCTTCAGCTGTAGGAAAAGCTCTACTATGGGCTCTGGACCTCTTAACTATTTGTCTGCTGTTGTTTTGAAAATAAGCGATAATACACAGAATGTAAAAGAGCACGCTATACCCACAGCCACCTCAGGACTTACTATTCTTTAGCATACTGTTTAACTTTGGTTTGCACAGTATTTTTCTGTTTTGATTGTGCCTTTGGGAGCCAATTTTCCTTTTAAGATATCTGGACAAGAATAACAAAGTGGATTTTGTAAGTTGCTTTGTTTCTCCCTTATATTACTGACAGCAAAAAAAGAGTAGGGAACTAAAGATAATAAAGAGGCATCTGTCAATGGACTCTGTGCGCTGCCTGTTCTCTTCAGAGGACACAAACTCATTTAGTGCAAGGCGCTGAGCAAAGAGGAGGAAAGAGGCAGTGATGTAGCTCAGAGGTGCGATGCCTACCTGGCAAGATAAAGGCCTGAGTCCAATCAGTATTTACTAAAAGTCACTCTAGTAAAGGCACACTGCACACTGAATTGAGGAAAGATCAGATCTAAAAAATAAAACACTGGGGCTGGAGAGATGGTTCAGTGGTTAAGAGCACCGGCTGCTCCTGGAGAGGACCTGGGTTTAATTTCTAGCACCCACATGGAGACAGCTCACAACCATGTTACTCTATTCCCGGGGATCCAATGCCCTCTTCTGGCCTCTGTAGGCACTGCACACATATAGTACACAGACATTTAAAAATAAGACACCAAGCAGTCTGTGTCTTGCCTGCACTGAGGACTTCTGTCTGCTGAGTGGTGAACTGTGAGTCAGGTCTGCTCCACCTCTACTGGACAGCGTTCCTTAGATGAAGAAAGTGTGGATGAGATAGCACCCTGCAGTGATGTGTACCTCAGCCTACAGGAGCCTCAACTACAAGGATCAGGGTGACTGTTGGCAAGGAGGACTATAGAGCATGTGCTTGAACTTCCCAAGGAAGCAGGATGGTAAGGTGAACTGGAAGGGCTGCTAGGAGCAAGCATGGCAGGTCAGTGGAGGTACCCTCCTCTGAAGGAATCAGTGTAGTTTTCATGCAAACGAGTCAGTCTTGTCTCGTCTCCTCTCTCTTCTCTTCTCTTCTCT
>NC_034599.1:92469944-92499774 GCF_900095145.1 Mus pahari
ACCCTGTCTCGAAAAACCAAAAACCAAACCAAACCAAAACAAACAAACAAATAAGCAAATAAGTAAGTAAGTAAATAAATAAATAGAACAGTCATGCTTCCTAAAAACAAAGACTATTTAAACAAGTTCTTATTACTTCAAAACCAGCTATGGTACCAATATGTTTGCCAGCGTGCACAAATTCATAATCTCAGAACTATACATGTAATAACTTCCATTTGCTATAAAATCATAATGAAGTCTTGTTTCTATATTTTCTTTTTAGACAGTGTCTTAGTGTGTATCGCTTGCTAGCCTCAAACTGGCAGCAGTCCTCCTGGCTCAGCCCCCTGAGTACTGGATTACAGGATGGGCTGCCATGCCTGGCTCCAGGATAAAGGCTACATCTAGGATCTGGGGAAAGCTAGTGAACTTCAAAAGCTTGACTGTGATAACAGAGCTAGTAAGGACCATCTGTTAACAGCCTGAATTTCTACAACACGGAATATGGGTAGAACTTGTAAGAACTGCCTGTTACAGAGTAAATTTCTATACCATGGGATGTGATGGAGATGCTGGGGGACACTTGGCCTTCATCACTAAGGAAAAGCTCACTGCTATAAATCTTGAGAATATGGATTCTTAAATATCCTTTCCCTCACTTTTTAAATTGTATCTGTTTTGAGTGAGCAAGTGGGGGAAGGGCAGACATGTACATTATCTTACATGTATAAAAGTGGAGAACCTGTGAAAGTTGGTTTTATCCATTCACCATGTTAGTCCCAGGGATCAAACTCGGGTTCTCTGGCTTACTGAAAGCACCTTCACCTACTGAGCCGCCTCACCACCCCTGATGCATGGATTCTGTATCTTAAATTTTAAAAGTAAGGCCTTCGGTGGTGTGTACCTTTAGTCCAAGTATGGGGCTGGGGGAGAGGAACATGGGACAGGATACCATATAGGACGGAGACTGAGGCCTAAGAAATAAGATAACTATACCAATGTTACTGTGACAGACTTGGAATTGTGGTGGGCCACCAGGTAAGTCATACATTACAGCTTCCCGTGCAGTCACAGTGGCAGTATACACAGGTCTCTGCACTGGAATGAGTGGAAATGACTGTGCCAACCTCAGATCCGGGGTCTGCAGGATGACCACCTGCGTCACCTCATTCTCCTTACAACAGTGACAACAGCAGTCAGGGGTGGAAGAAAGAGATCACTCTGTACCAACAACTGCTTCTTAAATGAAAACACAAGTAGAGTCTACTGCATTTGGGTCATTATTCATTTTCAGTCTGTTACAATTGGTCTTCCCTAGTCAAACACACACAGTTGCAAGGCTATAACTAAAACCCATTATCATTAGTCACAGGTGGTTCCGGATCAAATCTTTCCCTTCTCTGTCCAAACAGCAAACAGAACCCTGAGGAAGAGTGAAGAGAGTGCCTCCATGAAGCCAACAAAGCCCCCACTTTCAACTCCAGCCTTTCTCTCTACTAATTACTTTGCACGCTGCATCTTAAAGCACCCACCGCCCATGGAAACCAACATGGCGATGGCTGATGGCTCTCCCCCTTTTAGCACCTGAGAATTACTGTTTTCACAAACAGCTGCAGAGGCACAATGAATATGAATCTGACATAAGGCAGACATGAAACCAGGCAAGAGAAAAGACATCAGAAGCCTTGCATATTTTAAGAAATATGGAAGCCTGAAACTCAGGAAGGCAGAGAACAGGCACAGAATGTCAGCAAGAGGCTGGGTACAAGACGTCCCCTCGACGTACATGACCAGAAGAATGAAGAATAGTTAACAGGTGAGTACAAAATGATTAAATAAAGCATGGTTTAGGGATAGGGACATAGCTTAATGAAAACCCTAAGTTCAGCTGGTCATGAGCCAGAGCACACATTTTACAGTACTGATTAACTCCCAATGTGAAAGGGAGTGTGTACGAAATGTGAATCCAACATAAACATCACAATAAGCAGAAATTTACAAAAGCCCAAAAAACCCAAAATCATACAGGTAAGAGTGCCTACTATAATTATTCACCAAGAAAATGAAGATTAAAACCGCAATCAAGCCAGCAGATGCCCAAACCTTCAAGCCCAGCATGGGAAGCAGAGACAGTTGGGTCTGATTGAGCCAAAGCTAGTGTCTGTCTCAAAATAAAAACCAAAACAATGAAACAAAACCCGCTGGAAAGATGGCTCAGTGGTTAAGAGCACTGACTGCTCTTCCAGAGGTCCTGAGTTCAATTCCCAGCAACTACATAGTGGCTCACAACCATCTGTAATGGGATCTGATGCCTTCTTCTGGTGTGTCTGAAGACAGGTATAGTGTACTCGTATAAATAAAATAAATTTAAAAAGCAAAAGAAAACATGAGAGAAAGAAACAAAACCTTAATATTCACAGATCACTGGTAGCAGGTGAACAAACTAACTCAAATCTTTCTAAACAGAACATCAAAAGCTCCACTATTCTTTATTCTGTGACACTCTTACCCAAGAATAGAGGTACATGAACATTTAAGCTAAAATTTTTCATAATAACCAAAAGAAGTCTCAACTCAAACATACACTAATAGAACAAGAAACTGTACTAAACATTTTTTCAAAGATTTATTTGTTTATTATATGTAAGTACACTGTAGCTGTCTTCAGACACTCCAGAAGAGGGCGTCAGATCTCGTTAAGGATGGTTGTGAGCCACCATGTGGTTGCTGGAATTTGAACTCTGGACCTTTGGAAGAGCAGTCGGATGCTCTTACCTGCTGAGCCATCTCACCAGCCCCCTGTATTAAACGTTTTGCAATATGGAAAAATAATTAAATACAACTATATACACCACCATTAATGAACCTCACAAACACTGTTAACAGAAACCAAAAGGGTCAGGCATGGGAGCTCACATCTGTATCCATAGTAATCAATGGCCAGAGACAGAAGAATTGCTACTCAGTTTCAGGCCAGTTTGGGATAATGACACACTGTCTCAATTTTTAAAAAGGAGGGGTAGGGGGAGGAGAAAATAGCAAAAGGACACATACCATGAGACTGAATTTACTTAACTATAAATAACAGTTAAAATATCACTAGAGATAGGCATAGTGAGTCAGGAGGCTGAGAAGGGACCGTCACTGCTAGTTCCAAGCCACAAATAGATGACAGTCCTGCTCGGTTACAAAGTAGGACCCTGTCTTAAAAAGCAAACAAAAAACAACAACAAAATGAAATCAAAACCACTGGGAATGATGACACATAGCAACACTCAGGAGGCAGAAGCAGCACATCTCTGCAACTTTAAAGACAGTGGAGTCCATAGCTAGCTGGGTCTACACAATTGAGATTGTCTCTAGAAAAAGAAAAAAAGGGGGGGGGGGGGGGGGAAAGGCCCTGACATTTACTAAGCATTTTCTAGGCCTCTAGGTTTTCTCACATGCTGCTACTCAGGAAGGAAGGAAGGAAGGAAGGAAGGAAGGAAGGAAGGAAGGAAGGAAGGAAGGAAGGAAGGAGAGGAGAGGAGGGAAGGAAAAATTATTTTTAGATCATCAAGATCATAAAGATATAAAAACATACTAAGGAAATTAAAGTTCATTAAAGCATCTCTTGCAAAGGGGAGGAAGCAGAGGCAGTGCTAATACTGCCCCAGGTAGATGCTCATGTATGCATATGGAGTCTGAGGCTAAGTCTTCTCCCATTGTTCATCATCATAGTCACTGAGGCAGGGTCTCTGCAGTTGTACCAGAGCTCACAGTCTGGCTAGTGTAGCCTGCCAGCTTACTCAGGGGATCCTAGCTCTACATTCTAAGGTGGGAATTTCCGTCAAGCTAAGTGAAAGATTTACCCGGCATTTACTGGGTTCTGGGGTCTAGTTTGCTGTTTGTACAGTGAGCATTTTAAATGCTGAGCCCCTTCCTCTTTTGTACATGCATATTTTGACCGAGACAGCAAATGTAAAGCCTGGCTTGAAGAGCCATGTGATGGGAACTCATTCTCCAGTCTCTCAACCTGTGGGGTGTTACTGACTGACCACAGAGGGCTCTGCTTCCTGACTACACTCTCCCTGCACTGTTCCCGCTAAGCTCCTACCATCCACCTGCCCAGCTGCTTGTTATAACTTTTGTCTTTACCTCTACATTTTAAGGCAGAAGACACATTATGGACTATAGCAAGGCTTTATATCCTCCTAATTGTTGCTCACAACACTATTAATAGTACTTGAGCTCCTATAAGGCTCTGGATTCAATACCACATACACACAAAGTCTGGATTACAGAGCATTTCAGACTAGGAAACTCAATTTATACTATATATTTTATAAAATTACACGTAAAATAGATCCTACATATTATATGAGGGCCAGAGTTCAGATCCCAGCACCCATGCAACAAGCCAGGCGTTACTGTATACCAGTAGCCCACCTCTGCCGAGGGCAGGTGTAAAGGACTGCCTGGCTTGGTGGCTTTCAGGCTAGCTGTGAAAACGGGAGCCCAGGTTCAGGAAAGGACTATGTTTCAAATAAACAGGTTGAGACTGGTAAGAGACCCAAAGTCATCTTCTGGCCGGCATGTGTGCAGAAAGGCTTACAGATTCCCAGACATGTGTTCACACAATCACATAGTCGGACACAGACACACACATTTAGAAAAGAAAACAAAACAAAAACAAAAAATTCTTTGAGGCTGGCAAAATGGTTCAACAGTTAAGAGCACGTCTTCTTACAGAGGACCCAGCACCTACATGGCAGCTGGCTATATAACTCCAGTTTCAGGGAATTCCACACCTGTTGACCAGGTACACATGTGGTGCACAGACTATACATGGGAGCAAAATACCCATACATAGAAAATAAATCTAAAACAAACCAATGTGGACTGGTAACATGATTCTGCAAGCAAAGGTATTTACAGTAGCAGGAAAGACAACCATGGTTAGAGCTCTGAAATCCATAGAAAGGTGGAAGGAGGGGACCGACTGGTCAAACTGTCCTCTGAACACATGAGTGTTCTCTCTCTCTCTCTCTCTCTCTCGCTCGCTCGCTCGCTCGCTCTCATAATAATAATAATAATAATAATAAAGTTATTATTATTACTTTTAATACTGTCTTAACCTAAGCTTTCACATGAAGATATGTGTGTAACAGCACGACTATCTGACACTCTCTTCCACTAGAAAACTGCAGTGAGAACAAGGCAGCCATTTATACTGCCCTTTGTCCACTACTTCCTCTATCGTGTGGCTATCAAAAGACTAAATGAGATTCTGGCAACGTAAAAAAAAAACAGTTTTGAAAGGTCATGCTATGCAGACAGTCACAGCTTTCATAGTATCCTGACTGTCTATGGCAGACTACATGAGGATCTGACCAGTTATGTTCTGAGTAAAAGCAAAACGCACATTGCCAATGCACTGTCAAAGGACCAGATCTACAGACACCCAATATCTTTATGAACATCATTTCCAACTGCATAGACATCCAGTACATATTAATGAGAAGGGTCCTAGAGCAATGAAAGGGAACTGCAGGCAGCACCAGCTTCCCCCAACTCTGGCAGGCAAGCTGAGACTGGGCCACTCTGTTGACAAAACCATAACCTTTTAAACTAAGTCACATCAGTGCCAGGCTTGGTGGTTACCTGCCTATAATCATAGCACTCAGGAAGGGAAGACAGAATGTTCCTAACTCAAAAAGCCCAAATCATGGCAGTACATAGGCCTCTAATCACAACACTTGGGAGGTAGAGCCAGAAAGATCAGGAATTCAAAGTCAGCCTCATACAGAAAGAGTTAGAGACCAGACTATGCTACATGAGACCCTGTCTCAATAAACAAAAAACAAAACCACACACACACACACAAAAAAAAAAAAACAACAAAATAACTGTTAAATATTCATTTTCCAAGGAAAGTCTAATAGCTATACTCCACAGCAGGTGTCCTTAGTGGTGGAATGTGTGCTTAGCATATGTGAACCTGTAGCGCCTAGAAAATTACATTATCCCTGCTCGTGGGCACAGTGGTATACAGGTCTCACTGCAGCACTCTGGAAGCTGAGGCAGGAAAATAACCCTAGGTTGAGGCCAGCCTGGGCTACAAAATGAGCCCATATTTCAAATGAATAACCAACCCCACGTTGATCATTCTTCCCTTCCACTCCTGGTATTCCCCTCCACTTTCATATCATGTGTTTTATTACTCTCCCTGACTCACTCTGATCATTCTTCAAAATTTCCCTAATTTTATTGCTTCAAAACCCTATCAGCCAGGCATAAATGGTGCACGATTTTAACCCAAGCACTCAGGAGGAAAGACAGATTTGATTGTGAAGCCCGTCTAGTCTAAGCTAGTTCCAGACCATTCCAAGTACAGCAAGAGTGAGACTCTGTCACAAAACAAAACAAACAGATCATAGGGGCTGGAGAGATGACTCAGTGGTTAAGTGCACAGGCTACTCTTCCAAAGGACCCAGGCTTGATTTCCAGCATCTACATAGCAGCTACAACTGCATCACTCCAATTCCACGGGGTCTGATGCCCTCCCTCTTCTGGTCTTCATAGGCAGCAAGCATGCAAGTGTTGCACAGGCATACATGCATGCAACACACCCACACACATAAAACAAAAACTGGGTAGAGTTGGGGCTGTGTGGTGGAGCCCACCCCACCCTTCATGTCCCAGTACTGTCATACACCAGAAAAGGGCAATGAATCAGTGACAATCATCCAGCTCCTGAAATGTCCACACTTGGAGGCTGAGGAAATGGCTCAGAGGTTAAGAGCACTTGCTGCTCTTCCAAGGCCAACTCCCACCCTAATATGGTAGCTCACTATATATACACACATATGGGCTATAACTCCCAATTCCAGAGGGACTGACACCTTCTGGCCTCGGAAAACACTGCACACATGATAGACACATTCAGACAAAGCACTGATACACATAACATTTAAAAAGAAGTGTCCAACCTCATAGGTAAGTAACAGCAGTCTGTCTGCTTTGCTTTTGTTATCTGAGCTAGGAAAGGCTCTGTGCTCTCAGCAATGCCATCACCTGAGAAATCTTTATTTACACCAACAGTAAGGCAGGCACAACACTGCACCTGCCTTCTATCCCAGTGCTTGGGAGGCAGAGGTAGGCGTGGCTCTGTGAGTTTGAGGCTAGCCTGGTCTACTCTACACAGCAAGTTCAGGGATAGTCAGGGATACACAGAGCAACCCTGTCTCCAAAAACCAATAACAACAATAATAAAAATCACCTTCATCTAGTATTAGTCTCACTACTGTGATCCCAGTACTCTAGAGACTGAAGGAACTCAAGTTCCAGGCTAGCCTGTGCTTTACAGTCAATTTCAGAGCAGCTTGGACTAAAATAGCAAACAAACAGAAGCAAGCAAGCAAGCACACAGACAACCCGTCTGAATTAAGCAACCCTGAATCTCAGTCCACCTTAAAGTGAGGTTTAGGGACTCAAAATACAAACCATCTCTCAAGAGATTAGAAAATATTTAGAAAAAAATTAGAAGCTAGCCAATATTCATACTTTCCTTCTATATTCAACTTTGTAAAAGACTAAGAAATAAAATCTACAAAATTGGACACTTACCTCAAAATAACAGCTCCCATTTCAGTCTTCTAGGAATATATGTTATAACTTATTTTTAAATGTGAATTACTCATGGAAGACTTTTTCAGATTAGAAGATGAACTGCAAAATAAAAGGTTGAAGACAGAAAGTTTTAATCAAAATGGACAGTGTTAAATGTTTACTTCCTGTGTGTCACTTGACTGTTTATAGCCACACACAGTTTAATACATTGGCTGAAAGATCTACCAAGGTTAAAAACTTATTATGTTTAGGATCTATGTTTCAATGTTCTCAGCTTTGGGAATTTATCAGTGGGTGTACATACTCAAGATCAAATCTAAGTAAATAATTTATATAGCATGTAGTAAAAAATAAAAATGCAAGACCCCTCAAGCCAGCCAGGGATATACAGTAAAGCCCTGTCTCAAAAGAAATTGAAAATTAGGGCTGGTGAGATGGCTCAGTGGTTAAGAGCACTGACTGCTCTTCCAAAGGTCCAGAGTTCAAATCCCAGCAACCACATGGTGGCTCACAACCATCCGTAACAAAATCTGACGCCCTCTTCTGGAGTGTCTGAAGACAGCTACAGTGTACTTACATATAATAAATGAATAAATCTTTAAAAAAAAAAAAGAAATTGAAAATTAAAACCAACAACAAAATGTAAGACCATTTTGCCAAGATGGTTCTACAAGGAACTATGTCTAAACCCAAAGGAAAGTGAAGAGGACCAGAACACAGACTGAACAGAGTCCACCTGTCTGTCTGCGTCCATTCTGGTGGCCAATTACCACCATAGCTCCAGAGGACTTGGACAGTCATCTCACAGAAGGAAGCTTAAACACTATGCTAAGTGGTCATGACTAGTGGTCATGACGTGTCGACATGCCTTCTGACCACTGAGAGAAGATGACAATGACACTTATGCTCCCTGAAGACATCAGGCCAACCAAACACCAGATCAAACAGGATATGAAAGCTGTGTTCACACTGGTATCACCCAGGCCAACACCCTGAGTTCAGCCTAATGGAGGAAGTCAGCATCCGCGCACCTGGCTCCTCCTGACTAGGATTCTCTGGACACTGTCACAGCCGAGATCACCACAGTCCAACTGGCTAATTCTAAATGTAAATCTCTTATCTCTATAAGAATGTTTAGTGCTGGAGAAAAAAATTTCTAGTATTGCTCTTCCAGGGAACCCAAAAAGTTTTAGTCCCAGTACCAATACCAGGTAGCTAACTCCAGCTCTGGGGAAATCAAATACCTCTGGCCTCTGCTGGCACCTGCATTCACGTGCAGGAACCTAAGGACAGGAGAAAACCTAACTAAAAATAAAATTTTAAAATATTTAATAAGCCGGGCATGGTGGCGCACGCCTTTAATCCCAGCACTCGGGAGGCAGAGGCAGGAGGATTTCTGAGTTCAAGGGTCACTGCAAGCCTGAGGCCAGCCTGGTCTACAAAAACAAAAACAAACAACAACAACAACAACAACAAAAAAGAAGTCCCAAAGAGAAAGAACAAGCAGCCCACTCTACACTGAGTAAAAGGGGCTAGCAGTCAAGAGCAGGAAGCCAGATGTGGTGGCCACAGCTGTAACCTCAGTTCTCAGGTGGCAGAGGCATGGCTGTGGTGTTTGAAACCCAGGAGACGTAAAGAGCCCTACTTCAAAATGAAAGAGAGGAATTTGGGACCCAAGAAGTTTGTTTATCATCTAGGTTCTATTAACTGACTTTACTGAACTGTAATTAAAACTGATTTTAGCATTTACCTTCATTGCTGAACACAGTGTTGAAAGCCTGCTCTACAAAGCCAGATCCAGCAGGAGGGGGGGTCACTGCAAGCCTGAGGCCAGTCTGGTCTACAAAGCCAGATCCAGCAGGAGGAGGGTCACTGCAAGCCTGAGGCCAGCCTGGTCTACAAAGCAAGATTCAGGCCCACCAGGGTTACAATGAGATCCTGCCTTACAAGAAAAATGTTTTTTTTTTTTCCTTGTTCTATTTTGTAGTCCTACCCAGGGCCTTGAACATGGCAATTAAGAACTCTACTACTATTAGGTTGTACTCCCTGCCTTATTAAATTTTTTAGTAATTAATACTTTATCTTTTAGCAAGTAATATTATCTTAATAAAGTATTCATACAAAAATAAAACCCCCAAATTTTTGCATCAAAACTTTTTTGGCCAAACATGGTTATGCGCACCTTTAATCCCAGAATTCAGGAGGCAGAGAGCTCTCTGAGTTTGAGGCTAGCCTGGTCTACACATATGGAATTATGGACTAAGCAGGGTCTCATAGTCAAACAACAGCAGGAAATGTTTGTGAGGGTTTTCTATAACAGGGTTTCATGTGCCCTGGGCTGGCCTCAACTCTAAGGATCAACTCCTGATCCTTCAGCCTCCACCACGCAAGAGCTATAGTTAGAGGCAGGCTCCATCCACCATGCTTGGCTAAAACTTTAATTTTTATTTACTTATGTGTATGAATGTTTGCCTGTATGTGTGTCTGTGTACCACATATGTGCCTGGTGCCAGGGAGATCAGAAGAGGGTGTGGGATTCTCCCAAAACTGAAGTTGCAGGCTGCTGTGAGCCACCATGTGGGTGCTGAGAATCAAATCCAGGCTTTAAGGAAGACAAATCAGTGCTCAACCACTGAACCAACCCTCCAGCCCATAAAACTTTTTTTTAAGGTAGGGTCTCACTATGTAAACTAGGCTTGCCTTAAACTTCAGGACACCTACCTCTGTCTGCTGAGTGCATGTTCCACACCAGTCTACTGTGTCTCTCTTGAACCTTCATCTGTTTGCATCCTCAATGTTTTGCAGAGCATAAACACATCCTCTCAATAAATGTTCCATGAAGAAGTTGACAGAAAAAAACTCACATGCTCTAATGTTGAAAGTGTATGTGGATGAAGTAGACATTCCCACAACCAATTCTTTAGCTAACAGAAATGTATAAAAGAAAGCTCATGATAAACTGGCAACGATGCCAGCTATAGAATAAAGGATACATTCAGACCTGGCATGACACAGTAGATCAGACCTTCAAAGGTCTGCCCTACGGCAGCAAGGAAAGCTGACCCCAAATGGCAACTCAACTCTGAACACCCACAGCTCCAGTCCTCTGACGGAAAAAGCATCCACCTCTGCGCAGAAACAATTGCACCACTGTTCTTAAAGGGGCTGGCGAGGGCAGTGACGAGGTAGGGAGAACCCCAGCAACTGGGGACTAAGAGAACACAAGTATCTGGTGTCAATAAAATAAATGCATGAGTACTTGAAACTTCCATCAAAGTATAGTAATAAAATAAACAGGGCTAGTGTGTAGGTCAGTGGAGGGGGCAGACATGACCCAAGTGACTGATCACTACCACCAAAAATAAATGAAATAAATTAATATTAAAAATTGGGCTGGGGATCTACCACAGTGGCAGAGTGTGTGGGGGCGCATGCTGTTCCATTCTCGGTAACACGTACAAGCACCAAAATAAATGTGATAAACAAATATATCTACCCTAGGACCTTAATGATCAACCAATATACCAAGATATATCCCCTAAATATCTGAACACTTGTTCCAAGGGAAATAAATCATTTACAGAAGGGCCTGGAAGCCTGGAGCAAGGTGCCACACTAGTCAAGAGAGCCCTCCCCCTCTACCCCAGGCGCTGCAGCCTTCAACACAGCTGACGCGTCCTCTACGTCTCTATTCTCTACTGTAAAATGAAGCTCTAATGCAGCAACTGTGTACTGTGAGTTGCAAAAAGTCTTTAACCCGTGTACCAAGAAAGCCTCAATCCCTTGGAACAAATCTGGTATGCCAATGATTTATGTCCTAATCAGTCAACTCTCCAACAGTGCATTTCATGTTGGAAGGCATCCACTGTGGTTAGGTCACTCACAGACAAGGTACACTGCTCCCACAGTTTCTTTACTACATCTAGTTACTCAGGTAATGTCTGTATATACAGACATATTCATATTTTTTTCTCCTTTGCTCATACATGTGAGCCAGTGCAGATGATTAGAGGGAAATCTTAATTTCTGGGCTGCAGAGACGACGTCTCAGTGGTTAAGAGGACTTGTGTGAAACCATGAGACCCAGAGTCCAATCCACTCATGCAGACACATACAAATAAGTAAAGCTTTAAAAAAAACACTTCATTTCTGCTGGGGTTCATGTTACATACTTAAGAATAAAACACTTGGGATACAGAACTGGAAGAACACAAAACCAAACATTTCTGCACTTACTTCTTCCACTGCAGTGGCTCTCAACCTTCCCAATGCTATGACCCTTACATATATTTTCCTCATGCCGTGGTGACCCTTATGGACCTAAGTACTACTGATGACAGATGTGATGTTAGCACATCCTCTCCTTTCTGAAACATGAATAAAGAAAGATCTAACAATGCAAGCATTTGCTTTGGTGGTGGTGGTGGTGATGGTTTCTCTGTGTAGCCCTGGCTGTCCTGGAGCTCGCTCTCTAGGCCAGGCTGGCCTTGAACTCACAGAAATCTGCCTGCCTTGGCCTCCCAAGTCCTTGGAGTAAAGGCGAGCACCAGCAATACCCAGTGCTCTATTAAAGTAAATGGTTTATCAATTACATTTCATGGCCTGTCTATTGTATTTCATTGGTTCATCTATTCAACAACAAATCTGTTTCCTTCCTCTATGCCCAGAACTTTTAAGATCAAGCTCAGGAAAGTCAAGTAGGTCACCAAGCAAAAACAACAACAAAACAAGAAAACAACAACTTCTCAAGGCCTTCTGACCCAAAACCCATTGACCATTCATTGACCTGCATACATATTTAACTATGCTAGCATGATACATTTAAGAGTAGGTTTTTATTTGCAGAGGGTGGTGATGACAGGGTCTCACTATGTATGTTGCTTTGGCTGGCCTGGAACTCATGAGTAAGCCATAGCTAGAACTGCAGGGATAAGCTACCACACCTGGAATTACTTATTTTTAAATAAAGGTGGGAGAGGGGAGCACTGTTTAGCATGCACAAAACCCTGGGTCTATAGGATCTGGGCAGAAGTATACTGGAGTAAATTACACTTGAAAACAGACCAAGAAGTATGGAGCTGCTACAATGGTTACCAGAAAAATACCACAATAAATAAATAAATGGCCAGGGTGTGGTGGTGCACGCCTTTCAACCTCAGCAGTCTGGAGGCAGGTCTCTGAGAGTCTGAAACCACCCTGGCCTATGTAGAGAGTTCCAAGACAGCCAGGACTACATAATAAAATCCTAAAACCTAAATAAACAAACAAGAAGCTGGGTATGGTGCCTTATACCTGTAATGCTGCCATTTAGGAGACTAAGTTTAGAGGGTTACCCCAAGTTCCAGGACAGCCTAGGCTTCAATGAGACGTTGACTTTCAAAACACAAAACAAAATTAATCATATTTAAGATCTAAGGCTATAACTCAATGGTAGAGTGTTTTCCTAACATGCATGAAGCCCTAGGTTCAAAATAAGCACAGCCATGGTGGTGGTGATGGAAATGGCAATGGTCTAGTGTGGGAAGAACAGCCTGGACTACGTACTCAGCTACTTGAGGCAGGAGAGCAGAAAACCAGACAGACCTAGAGTTAAAGACCTGACTCTCATGGGGCTAGATAGATGTCTCGGTGATTAAGAGCACTAGCTCCTCTTCCAGAGAACCCAGGATCAATTCCCAATACCCAAAGGGCAGCTCCAAGCCACCTATAACACCAGAACCCTCTTCTGGCTCCACAGGCAATAGGTACACGTGATGCAGACACACATGCAGGCAAAACACTTGTACACTTAAATACATACTCTTCAGTCTGACTCTCAGAGCTGGAGAAATAGCTCAGCAATTAAGAACACTGCCTCAATGTAACTCCAATTTCAGGGGATCCTACACAAAGACATACATGCGGGTAAAACACCAGTGCAAATGAAATAAAAATAAATGATTAAGGGCTGCAGAGATGGCTCAGTGGGTAAGAGCACTGACTGCTCTTCCAAAGGTCCTGAGTTCAAATCCCAGCAACCACATGGTGGCTCACAACCATCCATAATGTGATCTGACACCCTCTTCTGGTGCGTCTGAAGTCAGCTACAGTGTACTTATATATAATAATAAATAAATCTTTAAAAAAATAAAAATAAATTATTAAAAAAAGCCATACACATAAAACTATTTTTTCTTATATCTGACTCTACTATTCATAAACTTTGTTCCATTTGATACATAACTTCCTGAAATTCCAGTTTCCTCGGTGGTGATGTCATTCGTATCTTCATTAGAGAGTAGTTACAAAACTTATAGAAAGCACTTAGCACAGCCTGACATGCAAGTAAGCATCCAAGAAACACTTGTTGTTCTTAGTCTGCCTAGTCCCATATACAGCAGGAGACACTGGGGAGTTTTCCTAATATGCTATACACACAGACACAGCTTTAAGAGGTAAAGGTCCTAAGAGGAAGCTGGTGCTAGACATCAGCTAGGTATCAGTAATGCCAGCCAAGGGAGTAGAGGCAGGAGGAGCAGGGGCTTGAGGGTAGGCTCAGCGGCAGTTAGAGGCCAGCCTCAACTATGTGAAAACAAAATACAGGTCAGCGACTCACTTGGTAGGGTGCTTGCCTAGCACTCCTGAGGCCCTGGGTTCAGTCCCCAGCATGCAAACTAGGCAAATGTTGCTGCAACCCCAGGACTACAGAGATTAAGAGAGGAAAAATGCAGAAACTTCAGCCAGCCTGGGCCACACAGAGAGGCAGCTAGGTCTGCCCCTCTACATAGCAAGGCTGTCTGCAAACACCACCACCACCTCACTCACCCCAAACACAAGTGACAAGTCTGATTACTGACTCATCACAGAGGCAGCATGAGAACCTTCTGCTCACAAGTTCCTCATCAAGACAAGACATGGTGAGAGAGAGGGCTGAGGTGTAGCTAGCGGTCAATGTGGATGAGGCCTTGGGCTCATACTCAATAACACAAAAGAAAAATACCAGAATAGAGGCCAAGTCACACAGCATGAGTTAATAACGGACTGGGTGTGGAGGTACCCAGGCAGGGGAGGTCACCCTGACTCTGCGACAGCCCAAGATAAACCATCAGGCCCTGCTCCAAAGAAAAACAGGAATAATATGGAAGTGAGGGTGTGGCTTAGAGTTAGAGGGTGTGGCTTGTCCAACACACAGAAAACCCTGGATTTCATTCCCAACACTGCAAAACCAGTACTTTAAACCTATGTCGACTAATTGATAAAAATTATCCACCTATTATATGAAATCCATGTGAGGTAGTGGTGACCTGGCCTTAAAAACAACATCTCTCAACCAGAAGCTAAGGCAGGAGGATCACAAGTCAGGCCCACCAGAGAGAGCTGCAGACTGAGACCTTGCCTGGGGCGTGGGAGTCTCTCATACTTCAGGGAATTTAATTTCTAGGAAAACGGCCATAGATTATTTTAAATGAAGCAAACTCCAACTTTGATTATATTTATAATTCTGATCATCTTAAATGTCAGTTGTTCAGATCTGAAAATCTCAATTGTTTAAACTAGTGATATAAAAATGGTGGCGCACGCCTTTAATCCCAGCACTTGGGAGGCAGAGGCAGGCGGATTTCTGAGTTCGAGACCAGACTGGTCTACAAAGTGAGTTCCAAGACAGGCAGGGCTACACAGAGAAACCCTGTCTCGAAAAGCCAAAAAAAAAAAAAAAAAAAAAAAAGTGTCCAAAGGGAGTTCTGACCTCTTGTTGACAGTCATTGAAAATGCCTTTAAGTGGCTCAGCAGGTAAGGAATTCATGGAATTCCGGTCTTCAGTCTAAGGATCACTGCGGTTGACCACAGTCAGCACCAAATTATGTGGGCAATGCAGGTTGGTCATCTAACTACTTGAATGCCTTCCATCTTTCCCCACTTCACAACCGCCATTACTTCAAGCAACAGGAAGAATACAGTTTGTGAACAGAACACAGTTAGAAAATATTCTTAGCTATTAGACCTGCCCAGGGACAAACCGTGGTCAGGAATGTGGATCAACCATAGTTTAAAATAAAGCTTATGGATTACTGCCCGATTCCTTTAATCTACTTTAATCCTCCAGTTCAGGCATGGATAATTAGGATCGCATTCCTGTCTAAGGCAAATGGTCACTTGCCTGGTGGTCTCCCCAGTGACCTCAGTACTAGATGAACCAAGCTACAGGGCAGTTGGAAGGAAACTGAAAACCTGGACATAATGACACCACAAAAAAGGACTGTTAGATTTCAGCAGGATATTATTCCCAGTGAAGGCCCCAGACCTCAGGCGATCTCAGGCCGCATACTGATTTATATAATTCTAACACTGTACAGCTATGAGTTCCAGGCTAGCCTAGCTAGAGACCCTGCCCCTCTGGAGAGTTTTTCCTGCTCCAGAAAAACCAATCAAGGACTTATGTATTTTCTGAGGAAGTAATAGAACACGAAATTAAGCATATTAGGCTGGACCCAAGTAAGAAACTGAACAGTGACATTTGTAAATCACTAAAGGCAGAGGTGGTCCACCATCCCTCAGTCACTAGGAAACTGACGACCTTAGAAAGTGCTAGAATAAAAATGAACAGGCTATCAGAATGCATACACAAAGTGAGAGAGAGATCAAGAAGAAAAGTTAGGCTCGGGCGATGGCTCAGTGGTTAAGAGCACCGGCTAATCTTCCAGAGGTCCTGAGTTCAATTCCCAGCAACTACATGGTGACTCGCAACTGTCTATAATGTGAGCTGATGCTGCCTTCTGGCATGAAGGTGTACATGCAAAAAGAACACTCATACACGTTAAATAAATAAATCTTTTTAAAAGGGGGGGGGGGACTGGTAAGTAAGAGCACTGACTGTTTGTTCTTCTGAAGGTCCTGAGTTCAAATCCCAGCACAGTGTGTGAGCCACACAGTGGCTCACAACCACCCATAATGAGATCTGATGTCCTCCTCTGGCTCATCTGAAGACAGCTACAGAGTACTTATGTATAATAATAAATAAACCTTAAAAAAAAAAAAAAAAAAGAAGGAGAGGAGGAGGGAGAAGAGGAAGAAAAGCTGAGCCAGGCATAGTACTGCATATCTTTATGGTTTCTTGTTTGTTTGTTTGTTTGTTTGTGTGCTTATTTATTTTGGTTTTTCAAGACAGGGTTTCTTTGTGTAGTCCTGGCTGTCCTGGAACTCTGTAGACCAGGCTGGTCTCCAATCCAGAGCCTGATCCATCTGTCTTTTGCCTCCCAACCACTAGGAGTAGAACCTTGTGGGGCTGGTACTGGTCTTTAATCCCAGCCTAAGAGACAGAGGAGACAGAGGCAGGAGAATCTGTGTTCAGGACAGGCAGATCTTCTTAACAGCCAGAGCTAATAGAGACACTGTCTCAAAAAAAAAAAAAAAAAAAAATAATTCACAACATCTATTTTAACAAGTATTTGGGAGAAGAAGAAGAAGAAGAAGAAGAAGAAGAAGAAGAAGAAGAAGAAAAAAAAAAAAAAAAAAAAAAAGAAGAAGAAGAAGAAGGCTGAGTTCAGAACATCATCCCCACACTGTCTGGTGCTAACAATGAATACATGGGAATCTCGTTTTATCATAGATTGGGGACAAGGAGGAGGCAAGGATATGGCTCAGCAGGTAAGCCTGCCAAACCTGCCAACCTGAGTTTGGCCCTCACTCCAGAAAGTTGTCCCTGCCCTCCACGCAAGTGCTGTGGCATCCTCTTCTCACCCCTAGATACACACATACACAATATGGAATGCATAAACAAACAAACAAACAAAAAGGATGGCCAGGCAGGATGCCACAAAGCCTATGTCAACACACCCCAGAGTCTGAGGCACAAAGGTATAAGTTTCAGGCCAGCCTTGGATACATATTGAGATCCCAAGAGTGGTCGGGCACACCTTCTATGCCAGCACTCTTGCAGCAGAGATAGGCAGATCTCCCTATTATGAGTTTTGAGGTGAGGCCAGCCTAGCCTGTCTACATGTCGGGCTCCAGGATAGCCAGAACTGCACAGACAGGCGTCTAATCCCAACTGCGCATCTAATCCTTGACGTTCCCTCATGGACTACAACCTTTTGAGTCAATTATTTACCCTAGAGACAATCATGGAATATGTGCAAAAACAAATCCACTAGCTAGAACCTTTCCAAAAAGACAGAGTGAAGGCAACGCCAGGACTGCAGAAAGGCAGACCCTGACTGCACTAAAACAGAAGACTTCTCTTACTGGAAGGGCCTCTCACAGGTGCACGGGGACTGTTTGGACTCTTCCAGGAACAGAAGCTCTCCTTAGAAAACCAGCCCAAACAAACCAGGAAATACAGGGGAGGGGAAGAGGGGAGAATCCAAGAGTCATTGCCTTTCTCCCCTTGTACTTCATGTGTGTCGACTATTCTGCTTTTAAGACTTTACATTCCAACATCTTCCCCTGTGTTTCTACTTTGACAATGGTCTTGCAGACTTCAAATTTTGCTATTCGTTTTCTGAGGCAGGGTTATGTACTGTAGTAGCCCAGGCTACCTTTGACTCACGGCAACCCTTCTGCCTCAGCCTCTTGGGTACTAGGATTACAGGCATAGTCCACTTCTGAGTTTTCTATGACCCTTCTTTGCTAATCAACCTGCTGTACAATTTCCAGAACTGACATTTCTCAGGAAGATCCAGAGAGAAATAAATCCTGAATGATCTGTCTCTTTATATAGCACGACGACACTCTTTGGAAAGCAGTCAGTAGAAGCCAGGTGACAGGCATTTTCTACAAATAAAGTAGTACGCGGTAACTGATACAAATGCTTGAAAACATTATACACACTACTGCAACAGATACAGGTACACACTCCCGAATGTGTGCACACACGCATTTTCTGGCACACATATACATACATATAATGGAAGGTTCTCACACCTTTGACCCCAGCACACCATTGACAGAGGAGGGGACTCTCTGTGAGCTTGAGGATAGCCTGATCTACATAGCAAGTCCAGGCCAGCCAGAGCAACACAATGAAATGCTACCTCATAGAAAGAGACACAGACAACAGAGCAGGCAAAACAATTAGAGAATATTAAAATAATGTTTGGATTTTCTGTTAACAAGAGGCCATGGTAGAAATGCTGATTGCTGGGGTAGTGCACACCTGCAATCCCAACCATGGGAGGTGTATGGAAGGATTATCACAAGTCTCAAGGCCACCCGGACTATACAACCAGACCTGGATGCAGAAAGATACATAGAAGGCAAGGGAGGGAAGGGCTGAAGAGGGGCGGGAGAGGAGGAGAGATGAGAAATTACAATCCAGGAGGAACAGAGATGCTGGCAAGAAGGTATGTGAAGAAAATTCAATCCTGATTTATCTTAGAAGTGAATTTGAAAGGCTTAGAGAGCTGGTATGTAGGCAGAAGGGACAGTGAGGCAGAGAGGACTTGAAGATGCACTCCTATAATCACACCAAGGCAGGAACATCACCAAGAATTCAAGGCCAGACTGGGTCACACCGTGAGTTCCACAGCAGGAGAGACACTTTGTAAAAACCAAAACAAAATGTATGGCCACTAGAATTTTCACTCAAGGATAGATAGTGGGGTGGGGTGGGGTGAGGAAGACTCATAAAATGAACAGGTTGCTGGGCATGGAAATATACGCTTGTAGTTCCAGCACTTTGGACACAGAGGGACCAGGAGTTTGAAGCCAACTTGGGCTCCAGGAGGCCCTGTCTCAAAACAAGTAAAAAAATAGGTTAGGGAGTGGAATTAGGAGCTCTCTATTTGAATATTACACACACACACACACACACACACACACACACACACACACATACATACACACGGTATTAAACTCAATTCCTGCAAGCATGCTAGACAAGTGCTCTGTCCACTAAGTTAATGCCCAGCCCTGACCATATTACATTTAAAATGCCTACAAATTGGACTGAAGGGATGGCTGTTTGTTAAGAGCATCCATTGGTCTTGCAGAGACCCTGGGTCCAGTTTCTGTTTTTTTAAGCTAGTGTCTCTCTCTCTGTCTGTGGTCAGGCGAGCCTAAAACTCACGTTCCACCCAGACTGGCTCTAGAGGATTCACCTGACTCAGCCCTCCAAGTGTCAGGATCACAGGCAGCGTCCATAAATCATCTCTTCATCCATCGTTCCCTCTACCCTACACATAACCAGTTCTTTAACCCTTTCAAATTTACCTCTAAAATTTACCATCTGCAATTTCAGATCCAGAGGATTTCTGGCTTCCACTGACAACCTGACATTCATATGATTCACAAACATACATGTAGGTAAAACACTCAGAGCCGTAAAATAAACTTTTTTTTTTTTTTTAATTGTAAAGGATGCCTACACACGGCCACGGGCCCAAGGGTAGCTCGACGTTGGAACATTTGCCTGGCAAGGACATGGAGCCAGATTCCATCTCCAGAACCACAAAACCTCCATCCTATCCAGATCCCCTCCCCAAAAAAATTAAAAAGAAAAATGTATAGGTCTAGATGTAGCTGAAGCTTAATGCTCAGGACCGGTGATAAAAATCTGAGTCAACAACATGTGATAATATTTAAAGAGGGAAAAGGATGACATCATTCAGGATGAGCACAGGTAAAGAAATGAAGAGGGACAGCCAGGAGGCCCTCGGGGATTTGGGATGTTTTCAACACAAGGTGTGAGGCTGAAACAAAGAGAGAAGAAAGCCTGGCAACTCTAAGGCCTAGAAAGTTCCCTGCCATCATATGAGTCTCCTGTCACACAGCATCGCCACCAAAGCCACCTCTTCCCATCGGGCACATATTTATCTAATGTGTATCATTTAAAAATCGGAGGTTCAGAAAGACTGGGCAGAATCCCTACAACTGCAACTCTTTCGACTCTGACTTAGGTCAAAGTCTGGAGCACTTCTGACCCTCAGCCTTTTCACTGTGGGTAGCAGGAGCAACAACCTGCAAAACAGACAACTGGGCTGTGGTGGCACAGCCTTTAATCCCAGCACTCTGGGGGCAGAGGCAAGGGAATCTCTGTGAGTTCAAGGCCACCTGGGTCTACAGGGTGAGTTCCAGCACAGCCAGGACTACACAGAGAAACCCTGTCTTGGGAAGAAGTTAAAAAAAAAAAAAAAAAAAAAAGAAAGGGGGGGGCTGGTGAGATGGCTCAGCGGGTAAGAGCACCCGACTGCTCTTCTGAAGGTCCTGAGTTCAAATCCCAGCAACCACATGGTGACTCACAACCATCCTTAACAAGATCTGACGCCCTCTTCTGGAGTGTCTGAAGACAGCTACAGTGTACTTACATATAATAAATAAATAAATCTTTAAAAAATAAAAAATAAAAAAAAACAAAGCAGGAAAACAGGGCTGGGGGCATTAGCTATGGGCATCTTACCATAATGTTTGAAGACCTGGGTTCAACAAGGGCTGGGGACATTAGCTATGGGCATCTTACCGTAATGTTTGAAGACCTGGGTTCAACCAGGGCTGGGGACATTAGCTATGGCCATCTTACCCTTCATGACCTGGGCTCAATCCTCAGCATTCACACACCAAGAGAAGGGAAGCCTGGGGAAGAGAGATAGGACGTGGCCCAACTAGTACTGAAGTGCTTAACTAACATGCAGGAAGCCTGCTAGTTTGATTCCCAGCTCAGCATAAAACCAGGCATGGTTTACAGGTGTATGGTGGAATCCCAGCACTAGGGTGGAGAGATGCAGAATTGCCCAGAGATGCAAGAAGCAGTAGCTACACGCAAGTCAAGTCGAAGGCCAGCCTGAGGATAGAGCAATATTCCATTTTGGGTTTGTTTGGGGTTGGGTTTTTTTAGTATACAACAGGGTTGGGGACAGGTAAGCTCTGAAATAAAGTACTTCCCTGATATAAAAAGCCCTGGGTTTAAAAAAAAAAAAAATAGATCAACATCTGACTTATCATCAGGCCAATGATCTTTAGCACAAGAAAAGCAACCTGCTTTTTCCACTTTGTAAAAACACCCCGAAGGTGGAATGTCCTAGTCAGTGTGTGAATCACAAGGGTAAACTAAAGATGCTTCTTAAATCCTTTTGGCTTTAGTGACTACAATTTCAATTTTACCATTTCAGATTTTTGCCATCCAAAACTTGGGCAACAGCCTAATCCAAGCCACCTTGATCTTTCACACATTATATAGTCTTTCTACACAGTTCTGCCTTCTGCTTTCTTTTGTAAAAATCTGTGTGTGTGTGTGTGTGTGTGTGTGTGTGTGTGTTCCTCAGATGCTACACATCTTATTTTTTTAGGTAGAGTCTCTCATTGGCCTAGGGTGCCACAATTCTAATCTAGCAGGTCTACCAGCAAACTCCTGGAATCCACTTGTGTGCCCCTCCCCAGCAATGGGACTACAAGTGGATGCCACCCTAACTTTTATTTTAACATCTATTCTGGATATGCCAAGTTCTGTAATCTAAGGACAAGGGAGAAAGAGGCATGAATCAAAGTCAGCCTAGTCTATAGAGTGAGTTCCAGACCACTGAGGGCTAACACCTCAAAGTTCTGTCTCAAAAGATCCAAAACAAAACAAAACAAAAAACTTACAAAGCAGTACCAAGACCCGCAAGTGATAATGAACTCCTGGAAACTCAGACTCCTTGGAGATTTCATTACGACTCATATTCCCAAACATCCATTCAGCACTTCAGAATAAATACTCATCTAATTTAATTATGATGACTTCACCAGACAGTAAGTAACACTGCCCACAACGATGTTTACAAAAGCACTTGTCACTCCCTTCGGATGTAGCAATGCAGAAAAAAAGGAGTATGTTTCCATACTCTTCCTGTGTTTATACTCTGTAACAAGTGACAATTTAAGTGTCACTTCAGATGGGTTAAATACCAAAGTAAGTCAGGTAACATGTCCCACCACCATCTTCCACGTTGTGTAAACTGTGATTCTGATAGGATTCGGAGCACTAATTCACTCCGTACCTAAGACAGGTTTCCAAGTCAGCCTTGGCAAGAGAGAAACTACAGAATTCTAGGAAGAGACTACAGAATCCTAATCTGGCCGCCTTAAGATAACAGGCTCCTTCGTTAAGCAACTCGAGTTGAGCTTATTGCAACACTAGAGCGATTCGGAAATAAATTTGCCCCCAATGCCAACCTCCACGAAGGAACAAGCCAGAGCCAGCAAGGATGCTGCAGTGAGCTGCTCCCAAAAGCTACCGTCCACCGAGCACTTACAGCGAGGTTAGCTCGGCCTCCCGCAACCCCGGGAGGTGAGTATTCACAGTTCCCGCTTCACATCTCCTCGGGGTATTTCAGCCAAGGCCGCGCGGGACGCGTTAGCCGCGGCACCGGGGCTCTGACCGGTCTGAAACCGGAGAGCCCGGAATCGCACAGTGAACGCTGCGCCGAGACACCTGAGGGTCCGCAGCCGCCGGGCGTCCGCACCGACACCGGCCGGGCCGTTCCGCACCCGCTCTCTCTGTAGTCGCCCACACCGGGCGCCCTCCGCTGCTCGGTGTCCGCCGCCCGAGGCCTGGGCGCCGCGTACCTCGGAGCCCGCGCTCCCGCGGCCGAGCCCGGCAGGAAGCGCCCGCCCGAGCCGCCAGCGCCGCAGCCCGCGCCGCCTCCCGCGCTCACCTGCCCCGCGCGCCGCCACCGGCTCCCGATCCCGCAGCGCCGTCAGCAGCTCCCGCAGCCGTGCCCGCCTGGCTCCGACATCCGCATGCCCGGCTCCCAGCCTCCTGCTGCCTTCGGGGCTCAGCGCGACACCCGCCCACCGCCCACGACCATGGCCGGCTCCGTCGCAGCCGCTGCACCGCCCGACGGAGCACGCGCGCGCCACTGCCGTGCCCGCGCCTGCGCGAGTGCGCGCGCGGGCCTCCCGGGCTCTCCTCCCCGCTGCCCGGCCCCGCCCACCCTCTAGGGCCAATCCCCCGACGCCCGCCTCTAGGCAGCCCCGCCCACTCACCGCGCAAGCCCCGCCCCTCAAGGGGAGGTAGCAGCAGCCTCGCCCCGTGCGGCTGTCTGTGCCTCGTTCCTACTGCGCTGCCGGCGAGCTTGGGTTGGCTCTCAGAGCACTGCGGTGTTTGCAGCCCCCCGCTCGCCGCCTTCGGGAAAACCTGCACCTCCCGGTTCCGCTTCTCCGCAGACTCCCCTTTGTTCCCACGGCCCAGCTGGCCTTCCATTCCCTGCGATGTGAACGATCATTTAGATGTAAAGAGTCCAGCCTTTGAAACACTTCTGTGTTCGCCTCTGCACCACCGCAGCTGACGTTTGGCTGCCAAACCTTACACTTCGCCCAGCGCTTTTTTTTTCCGCCTCTGTCTCCCCGCTGTCGGGAAATTTCATGGCTCTTTAGTGAGACGCTTGAATTTTACTTACTGTCAGCAAAACCTTGGACGCGGGGGATAGAGCTCAGCGGTAGGGCACTCGCATAGCCTAAGAGGTCCTGCGTAGGATACTTGTAATCTTTTTGTTTACGTATAGTAAACCTACTGTAACCTAATGCCACTCTAACAATTCAAGCAAATACTCAGCAGTCTAGGATAGAATCTACAAGTAGAAGGAAAATGAGACAAGGTGGCAAAACAATAGTTTGATTCTGGGGATGTAGCTCAGTGATTTAAAAAAAAAAAAAAAAAAAAAAAAAAAAAAAAAAAACAGAGGTTAACCTATTTCACCACGTTTGTACGAGTTTAGGGTTTCTACAAGCAATTGTATGTGGAGCCGGCTTTTGAGGCTTCAGCCCATTGCCAGTGGAACATTAAATGCTTAACCCAACTGTGAAGCCCAGGTCTTTTCAGTTGTCCAATGAATAGAATTCCCCTGAATATTTAGCAAGCTCATAGCCAGAAATGTCAGTAAAGGACCTTCACACGTTGACCCTCGACCCCTGTACCAAGCTTCTTCCTTCCTCTCCACCACAAGGTCAGTCTCATGTCCACGACAGAAGCGAAAGTATCTTTCTTGCACTAGACTAGCAATGGCTCCCTGACCAAGCAGAAAGCAGAAAAGGGTTGGTGACACAAGCCAGGCTGGCAGATCTGTGAGTTGAGGCCAGCTTGGTCTACAGAGCAAGTTCCAGGAGAGCTAGGAGTACACAGAGAAACCTTGGAGAGAGAGACAGAGACAGAGAGGCAGAGAGAGACAGAGAGAAAAAGAGAGAGAGAGGCAGACACAGAGACAGAGAGTAAAACAAGAAGCTTGCCAGTCAAATACCTGTGACGTTTCTGTGGGTAGCAGGGATGGAAACGCGAGAATAGGAATATACTATGACGAAGAGTGGATCGAGGCCTAATCTTTACAACGCTGTTCTTTGCTGATGGTATTGCTGTGCAGTTCTTGGAAAAGCTACTCTGGGAGATTAGACTGTACGCCAGTAAATTTTGCATAGTCTGTGTGTGATAAGAGTTCTATGATGTATTCCTCTTTGCGTTGTTTTGCTGCTAGGATCCTCAGCCACTTGTCATCAGGACCTATAACGAATGAGTACAGTTTGGATGCATATGAATGATTTAATCACACATTCATGCTTGGATTTGTAGTCCTGCGTGTTTTTGTTTGTTTGTTTGTTTGTTTGAGACAGGGTTTCTCTGTGTAGCCCTGACTGTCCTGGAACTCACTCTGTAGACCAGGCTGGCCTCGAACCCAGAAATCCACCTGCCTCTGCCTCCCAAGTGCTGGGATTAAAGGCGTGAGCCACCATGCCCGGCTTATAGTCCTGCGTGTTTTTAAAGCTTCGAGCCTGAAATGATACACAATAGCTTGAAAGGGTGCAAACAGAATAGTGGGTTGTTTGGCTAGAGGGTAATAATTTGAGTAGATAATTAGGTTTTCTAGTTTCTGGAAGTTTCAATACAATAAAATCTTGTGTTGTTTTAGAGGAAGGGATTAAATGCCTGTCAGCCCCAGAAAGGTAGGTTCAGGCACCCATCCCCCACCCTATCCCCAACCTAGCAATGAAAGAGACACATAATCAGGAGATAGGAGTACGTGCATCCCAAAGAAACATCCTTATGAAATCTATGAATGTGACCTTAGCTGAAAAAAACAATGTTTGCAGGTCTAGTTAAGTTAAATGCTTGAAAATGGGCTCATCCTTTCTTTAGAATTGACCTAATCCTGAAGATAAGTGTCCCTACAAAAGAAAAGGCAAAGTCAGATCTGGTGGCAACAACTTTAATCCAGTGCTTGGAAGGTAGAAGCAGGCAGACCTCTGAGAGTTCGAGGCCAGCCTGGTCTACAAAACAAGTTCTGGTACAATCAGGGCTGTTGCACAGAGAAACCCTGTCTCAAAACAAAACAAAACAAACCTAAAATGAATGAATGAATGAATGAATGAATGAATGAATGAATGGCAATCCTGTAATGCCAGAATGCAAGAAGCCTGAGCCTAAGCTAAACTGTGAAATCTTGTCAAAAGAAAAATAAGAGTGGAGAAAATAGAAGGAAGAAAGTTAGAGGCAGCCTGGTCTACATAGTGAGTTCCAAGCCACCGAGGGCTACCTAGTGAGACTGAGACCCTGAGTGGATAGATAGATAGATAGATAGATAGATAGATAGATAGATAGATAGATAGATAGATGATAGATAGATAGATTGATTAATAAAAATAAAAAGAAGATTGAAAGGAGTTACAGAGACAGAGTTTAGAGCTAAGACGAAAGGATGGACTATCCAGAGACTACCCCACCCGGGATCCATCCCATAGTCAGCCACCAAACCCAGACACTACTGCACATGCCAGCAAGATTTTGCTGAAGGGACCCTGATATAGCTGTCTCGTATGAGGCTATGCCAGTGCCTGGCAAACACAGAAGTGGATGCTCACAGTCATATTGGATGGAACACAGGGCCCCCAATGGAGGAGCTAGAGAAAGTACCCAAGGAGCTGAAGGGGGCTGCAACCCTGTAGGTGGAACAACAATATGAGCTAACCAGTACCCCCAGAGCTCGTGTCTCTAGCTGCATATGTAGCAGAAGATGGCCTAGTCAGCCATCATTGGGAAGAGAAGCCCCTAGGTCTTGCAAACTTTATATGCCCCAGTACAGGGGAATGCCAAGTAAGAGTGGGTGGGTAGGGGAGCAGGGTCGGGGAAGGGTATAGGGAACTTTCAGGATAGCATTTGAAATGTAAATAAAGAAAATATCTAATAAAAGAAAAGAAAAAGAAAAAGAGAGAGAGATTGATTTGACAAACAGAGGAAGGTAATGTGAAGAATGTTGATATGGGAGCAATACATCTTTTACAACCTAAGGACACTAAAGTTACTAGCAGCTACAAGAGCTAGAGGGACGTAAATTAGTGTCTTAACTCCTTAAAAGGAACCAATCTTGCAGACATCTTGACATCACTTTCCAAGTTTAGAACTATGAGGAACTAAATTTCTGTTTTTTTAAAAAAAAAAACAAAAACAAAAACAAACAAACAAAAAACCATAAACTTGGCAATGATTTCTTCAACCAGACCAGAGTCTACTGTAGACGTTTTAATATAATACTGCTCATAGCGACAAACAAACAGGAAGAGCAGGAAGCAGGGGGCATGACTAGGAGTCCAGTCTTATATTATTAATTTTGACAACCTTGAATATCTGAAGTTCTGGGATTGCAGGTGTGCACTGCAATTCTCATTAACTCATTTCTGGAAAAGTGAAAGAATTGCACGTGGCATAAACTAATTACTCTCCCAGAATTGAGGAGAAAGCCTAGATGGTGAACTGATAGAAAGGCAACCTCATCCTGTCCTACCCCAAGGCTGGCCTGCTGCCTCTCTCTCACTCTTCTCTTCAAAGACCAGGAGAGAAGATCCAGCCTCCCATGTTAGTGCCACAAACCTTGGAAGGAAGGGGACAGAAAAAGACAGAGAATGAGCATACGGGGAGGGGGAGGGGAAGACCAGGCAGCAGCCACTTGTGCAGAGACAGACCACCCACCCACCCACCCACCCCACCCCCAGCAGTGGGAAACCTACAGATAAGAGAGGGAGGAACTTCCAAAAGAGAAGGTGAAGCAGAAAAGATGCCCCATCCCCATCTCTTCTGGCTCGGACGAGAAAAGCATCCTTTCATAAATGCTTGATACCAGCCTTATTGCTTATAAGTGTATGAATGCTGACTTGGCCCCTTAAGGGTGAGGTGGATGTGCTGGGGTTGATCCCTGGGCCTCATAGGATGCTTGTCATTGCTATGCCATCCTGAATCCCTAGCCCACGGTTTGTTGGTTATTATTTATTTTTATTGAATTTTTTGAGACAATGTCAGGTTTTGGATGGTTTGGTTTTGGTTTTTTGAGAAAGGGTTTTTCTGTGTAGCCTTGGCTGACCTGGAACTCACTTTGTAGACCAGGCTGGCCTCGAACTCAGAGATCTGCCTGCCTTTGCCTCCCAAATGCTGGATTAAAGGCATGCGCCACCACGCCTGGCTTGGTTTTTTTGTTTGTTTGTTTGTTTGTTTTTTAAGATTTATTTATTTATTATATGTAAGTACACTATAGCTGTCTTCAGACACTNCAGAAGAGGGAGTCAGATCTCGTTAAGGATGGTTGTGAGCCACCATGTGGTTGCTGGGATTTGAACTCTGCACCTTTGGAAGAGCAGTCAGGAGCTCTTACCCACTGAGCCATCTCACCAGCCCCTGTTTTTTGGGTTTTTTTGTTTGTTTGTTTGTTTGTTTGTTTTTTAAGTGATCCTGGCTGGCTTTGAACTCACAGCAATCCAGCTGTCTCATCTTCCCAAGTGAGGGGATTACAGATATTAATCACCATGCTTGTCTTGAATCGATTTTTTTCTATTGTTTGCTATGCTTTAATTACTTCTTTTTTTAAAAAAAAATTCTAATTTTTATACAACATATTTTGATTGTATTCTTTACCCTCCCCCAAATCCTCCCGGAATCCCTCCCAACTTTATGTTCTCTCTCTTCCTCTCACACACACACACACAGAGTCACACACACACAAATAACATGGAATCGATTGTGTGTAGGTTAACCTACCCTGGAATGTGGAGTGTGGTTTATATAATGTTGTGACACTCTACTGGAGAAAACTGGTTTTCCCTCTTCCAGACTGTATTGGTTGCAAGTTGCTTTTTATTTAATAGTAGAACTCTTTGCTTTTCTTTTCTTTCTTTTTTTTTTTTTTTTTTTTGAGTAAGGGTCTCAGTCCAGGTTGGACTTGCTATGTAGCCTAAGCCGCCCTGGAACTGATTGAAATCCTCCTGCGGCCAGGGATTGCAGGTTTGAGTCATCATGCTTGGGTATAATTTACTTTTTATAGTTATCTTTTTTAATAAGACTTAATTTTTTTTTCTTTTTTTGTTTTTCGAGACAGGGTTTCTCTGTGTAGCCCTGACTATCCTGGAACTCACTCTGTAGACCAGGCTGGCCTCAAACTCAGAAATCTGCCTACATGAAATTTTTTATCATGACCAGTTATGTGGTCTCTCTATAATGTGTCTAGTTTGAATATGCATCTATCTGCAACAGAAAGCATTCATAGTCTATAAATAGTAGCACATGCCTGTCATCTTGGCACTTTGGAAGAAGTAAGGCCAGCCTCTGCGACGATGTAACAGGTTCCAGGCCAGCCTGAGCTACTTAAGATTATGTCTCAACAACAACAAAAACCACATGAGAGAACTGTGATTTACTGAGGGAATGACTGTCATTGAAGAAAGAAAGCAGAAGCAAGGAGACAGATGGCTAGAGAGCATGACCATGTGGCCTCAAGGGTAGCTCCAAGGGCAGGAAGTAGGCTGAGAAACCAGCCTTGCAAGCTGCGAAGGCCACTTCTCACTGTAGTTTAACAAATAGTTCGCGCCCTGTAAGTTCGTGGACGAGAATGATGCTGCCCTGTACAGGGATATAAGGATAATAAATCAGATACTTTACAAGTCATTTCGTCCCAGTATATGTAATGAGTGAGATCAAAGAGAGGAGTCCTGATACTGAAGAGGTCTGAGTGTGACTCTGCCTTGTGGAATGTAAACTATTTATCAACAAAGGCTCTGCCCTGTTTGCTGCTGACAAGCCTCACTAAACCACAATTTAAATGACTTTTATATTTAAGGGAGATAATCCAAATAAATAAACAATTTACACAGAGTACAAACTACTTAGGAAGAAAGGAGGAAGGACTGCTGGGTGCCTGAGGGTGGGGGAGAGAGGGGGGAGAGAGGGGGGAGAGAGAGAGAGAATGTTTAGCTTCCCAGAGGATCAGGTCTTATTCTGCAGCATCAGAGAAAGAAGAAGGAAAGGGAGAGGGAGAGG
>NC_034599.1:92500294-92506602 GCF_900095145.1 Mus pahari
TCTCTCTCTCTCTCTCTCTCTCTCTCTCTCTCTCTCTCTCTCTCTCACACACACACACACACACACACACACACACACTCAAACTCCTGTGCCCTGTCTCTGTCTGCATCTCCTCAGTTCTTGGGTTGCAGATAGTTGCCACCGCAATTGGTTCTTCATATCTTTATTTTAAAAACCAAGTCATCCCTGGTGGCTCAGGTCTGTTATCCCAGCTACTCAAGGGGCTAAGGCAGGAGGATTGAGAGCCCGAGGTCTGTGGGGACTACAGACTACGCTCAAGGCCAGCCTAAGCAATTTAGTAGTCTGGAGAGACAGTGCCAGGGCAGTACTGTGTCTGAACATCTTTAAAAAGTCAGGCACACACGCACAGCCAACCAGCCAGAGAATGTCACAGGTGTGGTTGAGTGTGGAAACCCGCTGGTTTCCATGTTCTTGTGTCCCACAAAAAGATATTGGCCCAGGGACACACAGAATAGAGACAGCAATGGAGACAGTTTACTAAGAAAGGCACACCTACATGCTCAAGTGGGCTGATGAAGTGGGAGAACAGCTATCCAGAAATGCATTGCCACGTGAGTGAGTCCAATGACTCATACGTGATTTACATAAATCGGTGCTTGTTTGTTTTTAATTTTGTATTACAGTGATTTGTTTATTTATTTATTGTGGGAAGAAAACACACACATGCTGCACCTTATAAGAACTGGTTCTCTTCTCTCCTCTGTGGGTCCTGACGATCAAATTCAGATTCTCAGACTTGGCTGTAATAATTTTACCCTCTCTAGTCATCTTTTTTCTTTCCTTTCCTTTCCTTTCCTTTCCTTTCCTTTCCTTTCCTTTCCTTTCCTTTCCTTTCCTTTCCTTTCCTTTCCTTTCCTTTTCTTTCTTTTCTTCTTCCTTCCTTCCTTCCTTCTTTCCTTCCTTCCTCCCTCCCTTCCTCCCTTCCTTCCTTTTTGTTTTGCTTTGTTTGTTTTGATTTGGTTTGGTTTTGAAGTTATTTCTTTTTATTTTATGTGCACTGGTGTGAGCTGCCATGTGGGTGCTGGAAATTAACCCTGAGTCCTCTGGAAGAGCAGCCAGTGGTCCAGATCTTAGTAGGTCCCCAGGTTGGTATCAGTACACTTGCCTGGCCTGGAGAAGCCCCTGAGCTGGAGCCACATACTACAATTAAGAAGTAATAATAACTAGAATAATGAAAAGAATTGAAAGCGGTAGTGGATAAGGCAGTTTGAATTTTATTTTTATTTTTGAAACAGGGTCTTACTATGGCTTGCCTCGAACTAGTGACAATCTCACACTCTAGAATGCTGGCATTGCAAACCTGTTCCAACAGGCAGTTTGAATTTTTGTACAAGCATTTGATAATTAAGTGGAGCTCAGAAGTGGCAGGTTTGAAAATTCTTATGCAAATGATGAGGAAGCTTGCAGGTACAGGAATCCCTCTCCAAAACAAAAAACCTGCCTTGCTCAATCTGAAAGGGTGGGGACAGAACAAATAAGCGAAGTAACTTCCCTAATCTTCAATTCCCTACACCTTGCAACAGGGCAGATAAATGTTCCTCTTACGAGATCATGATTTACACTATAGGGCCATTGAAGTGGCTCAGCTGGTAAAAGTTCTTGCTACCAGGCCTCAGGGACTGATTTCTGTCTCTAGAATCTACACAATGGAAGAACTGAGCAGAGTGTTACACTTTCACCAACCCATGAGTGCACACGCGAGCGCATGCGCACGCGCGTACACGCATGTGTGCGCATGCAGAGGCTGATCACAAGTTGCAAGAATATTGGGCAAGTCTCTCCTAGAGTCCCTACTTGGAGTTCTGAGTCTCCTTAATGAAAGTATTAGAACCCAGACTCAGAAGGAGACTTATGGACCGTCTTTTTAGAGTTTAAAAGACAAGCAACAGGGCAGGCAAGGTAGACATCTCAGCAGCTTCTCAGACAAGAGAGATGGGAAATAGAAAGGAGCCGGGCGGTGGTGGCGCAGCCTTTAATCCCAGCACTCGGGAGGCAGAGGCAGGCGAATTTCTGAGTTTGAGGCCAGCCTGGTGTACAGAGTGAGTTCCAGGACAGCCAGGGTTACACATAAAAACCCTGCCTCGAAAAAAACCAAAAAAAAAAAAAAAAAAGAAAGAAAGAAAGAAAAGAAAAATGGAAAGGAGAAAAGGCCATTTGAGAAAAACTGGCACGGAGGTCAGCCACAGATAGAACAGCAGTCACGTGGCAGGGAAGAAGGGTTCAGAGGAAGAGTAAAAACGGCCCACAACACCAGAGGACACTACCCTAGGCCCTGCCTGGCTGACATCGGAAAGACAGAAAAGAAGGAAACATTTTACCTGTCTGAATCAAAACTCAGAAAGGCAGACGGGTCTAGCAGAACCGCAAGCAATTGCAAACTGAGCAGGAATTCTGGGAAGGAAAAGTGCATTATGTCACAGAAAGGGATAATTATTCCTCCCATCTTCTGGCCTGGTGTTAAGTTGGTCTACCTTTCTGAGCTCTGGTCCCTTGGCCAGGTGAGTGGCCAGACCAACTGGATTAGCTCTTGAGGGAGGAGACAATGGCATGTCTCTACACAGAGGTAGGATTTTATTCTTCCCAATGGAAAGAATACAAAACAGGCTGCTCTTGAAGTCACTATGTTGGTCCTCCTGATTCTACCTCTAAGAGTGATGGAATTACAGGTGTAAGACTATACTGTTATCTGAAATGTGCTCTCTCAAACCACGTGTTAACAGACAAACAGGCAAATAAAAAAATACCAACCAGCTAAGCAATTAACGAACAAAGCTGGGATGGCTCAGCAGATAAAAGGTGTTTGTTTGTCTGATGCTAAGCCTGACAACCGGAGTTCAGTCCCAGGATCCACATGCTGAGAGGAGAAAAACAACTCCTGCAGGTTATCCTGATACACACACACACACACACACACACCACAGAGACACACACACACACACCATACCACACACACACACACACCACAGACACACACACACATCACACCACACAGACACACACACATACCACAGAGACACACACCACACACACACATACCGACACAAAGACACACATACACATAGACACACATCACACACACAAACATACACACACCACAGATACACACTCACCACACACATCACACAAACACACACACACATACCACACAAACACACACAGACACTCGCACACATAACACATACAACACACACACCACAGAGACACACACAACACACAACACACAAACACACACAAATGTAATAATAAAAGTATCTTTTTCACTCAACAATAACAAAGCTGTGCACATAGAAGAGCTGTGGTATCATCAATGGGAGGACAGGTCCTTGGTCCTGTGAAGGTTCTATGCCCCAGTATAGGGGAATGCCAGGGCCAGGAAGCAGGAGTGGGTGGGTTGGTGAGCAGGGAGAGGGAGGAGGGGATAGGGGATTTTCAGAGTGGAAACTAGGAAAGAGGATAACATTTGAAATGAAAATATCTTTTTTTTTTTTTTAAAGAATTGTGGTAGATTTAATCCCTAGTAGTGATGAGATGAAATTTCAGGATGAACTTGGGAAGAATGTTTCTGCAAAGCTACCAAAAGATGGCTGGAGACATAACTCATTGGTAGTGAGGCAAAAAAAAAAAAAGCCAGGCAGTGGGAGACAGAGGCAGGTGGATCTCTGTGAGTTGGAGACCAACTTGGTCTACAGAGGGAGTTTCAGGACAGCCAAGGAGCAGGGGGAGAGAGACAGAATACTCTAGAGTGGAGATTTTAAGATGTTAAAAAATGTTAAAATAGCTTTCTTTTTTTTTNGGGGGGGGGGGAGTTCGAGACAGGGTTTCTCTGTATAGCCCTGGCTGTTCTGGAACTCACTCTGTAGACCAGGCTGGCCTCGAACTCAGAAATCAGCCTGCCTCTGCCTCCCAAGAGCCGGGATTAAAGGTGTGCATCACCATTGCCCAGTCTAACATAACTTTCTATTTAGGAATTTGTGTGTAGCAGGGCAAGTATGAGAAAACCTGCTGTATGCAAATAAACAAAAGAGCCCACATGACATAACCTACAAAGTCCAGGTCCTTCAAGCAGAGGGACTGCCTCATCGGCTGTGGCAGGGATAGAGGGCACAGCTTCACACAGCTGCTCAAAGGGGCTCCTTCAATCCACTTACATAAATCAGATCCTTGGTTTTGACCCTGAAAAGAACTTCAAAACAAGCCAGTATAAAGCAAAGTTCGGGTTTACTAAAAATTGAAAGAAAGAGCCGGGAGTGGTGGCGCACGCCTTTAATCTCAGCATTTGGGAGGCAGAGGCAGGAGGATTTTTGAGTTCGAGGCCAGCCTGGTCTACAAAGTGAGTTCCAGGACAGCCAAGGATACACAGAGAAACCCTGTCTCGAAAAAACAAAAACAAAAACAAATTGAAAGAAAGGCTTGTGTGGGGGGGAGGGGTGGGGGGTTACCTGTCTTTACCAGCCTAGTTTACATTGTGAGAGCCTGTCTCAAAAATCAAAACACAAGGGGTTGGAGAGATGACTCAGCAGTAAAGAACACTGACCGCTCTTCCACAGGACCCAGGTTCAATTCCCAGCATCCATATGATGGGTCTCAATCATCTGTTTTGTTTTGTTTTGTTTTTTGTTCTTTGTTTTTTGTTTTCAGGCAGGGTTTCTCTGTGTAGCCTTGGCTGTCCTGGAACTCACTCTGTAGACCAGGCTGGCCTTGAATTCAGAAATCCACCTGCCTCTGCCTCCCAAGTGCTGGGATTAAAGGTATGCACCACCATTGCCTGGTGGGTCTCAACCATCTGTAACTCCAGTTCCAAAGAGTCTGAAATTCTCTTCTGACCTCCTCAAATACCAGGCACACAGACACATAAGCAGGCAAAACAAAACAAAACACACATACACATAAAATAAAATAAGTTTTAAATGGAAAGATGCTCAAGGAAAGAAGAAAGTACATTCTAGAGTATAGTATAGGTTTCTCATAGATTTGTACTGTGACTGGTTTTGTGCATGTGCATATGCTTATGTATACACAGGTGTACACATGGGAGTAGAGGGCAGAAGACAACATTGGTGTCATCCTTAGGAATACCATCCACTCAATTTGAGCTCACTAATAAGGCTAGAGTTTTTATTGAGAGATATGTTAGGGCTGAGGGGGTGGCTCATCAGTTGAGAGTGTTTATTGGCCAAGTGGTAGTGGCAAACACCTTTAATGCCAGCACTCAGGAGGCAGAGGCAGGTGAATCTCTGTGAGTTGGAGGCCAGCCTGGTTTACAGAGTGAGTTCCAGGACAGCCAGGACTATAGGGAAGAAGCTTGTCTCGAGAAACCAAAACCAACCAATCAACTAACCAAACAAACAAAACTCAGAGGGCTTCTTGTTCTTCCAGAGGACCTGGGTTTAGTTCCCAGCACCCACACTTGGATCACACCAGCTGTGACTCCAATTCCAAGGGATCTGATTGCCTCTTCGGGCGTCTGAAGAGGCACGTATGTATATGATAATCATGCAGACTCACACACATACAGTTTTTAAATCTTAAAAAACTTAATTTTTTTTTTACATTTAATTTTATTTGTATGTGTTAGCATTCCTTCTAGGCTGTGCCCAGCAGTTACCTGGCAACAGCCAGGTAGGCCTGGCTTACTATAAAAGGGTCTGTTTGTCCCCTCCTTGCTCTTATGCTTATTCCTCCTCTCTTTTCTCCCTGACCCCTTTCTCCCTCCCTCTCCCTCCCCACTCTCTCTTCGTGTTCCTAGCCAGCCTCTTCTTTCCTCTCCTCTTCGTGTGTGTGTGTGTGTGTGTGTGTGTGTGTGTGTGTATCTTTCTCTGTCTCTGCTTCCTTCTCAACTCTCCTTCCCATGCCTCAAATAAACTCTGTTCCATACTATATATGGCTGGTACCTCAGGGGGAAGGAAGACCTCGGCATAGGCCCTCTGAGGTACCCCCTCACTTCACTATACCATACTCTATAAAACATATTCTGGCTCCTTCTTTTTTATAAAACACAGCAGTATATGTGATAATGTGTGTGCATGGATGCATTTGTGTGAGTACAGGTGTGCAAATACATACTGTGGCATATATATGGCGAGGTCAATGGACAACTTTTAGTATCAGTACCCCTTTTGCCTTATTTGCGGCAGGCCTTCTTTGTCATCTTTCCACTGTATAGACCAAGCTAGCTTCTAGGTGGCTCTGTCTGTATCTCCCATTTTCCCACAGAACATTCAACTCAGGCTACAAATTCTGATTTCAACAGTGTGTGTGTGTGTGTGTGTGTGTGTGTGTGTGTGTGT
>NC_034599.1:92506622-92521420 GCF_900095145.1 Mus pahari
TGTGTTTTAAAGACAGGGTTTCTCTGTATAGCCCTGGCTATCCTGGAACTCACTCTGTAGACCAGGCTGGCCTCAAACTCAGAAATCTGCCTGCCCCTGATTTCAACATTGTTGATGTTCTTTATTTCTTTGTGTTGTTTTGTTTTCTGAGACAGGGTCTCATGCTTTTTTTTCTTGGTTCAAGTTTGTTTGGTTTTGTTCTGTACTGTTTTGATTTTTGGTTTGTTTGAGACAGGATTTCTCTGTGTTGCCCTGGCTGTCATGGAACTTGCTCTGTAGACCAGGCTGGCCTCCAGAGATCACTTTGCTGGGACTGAAGGAGTGTCCTACCACCACCAGGCTCAGGGTCTCAGGATATAGCTCTGGTTTTACTGGAACCCATGGTAAGAACCAGGCTGCCCTCAAACTCACAGAGATCCACTTTTCTATGCCTCTCAAGTGCTGGGGTTAAAGGTGTCTGCCACCATGCACGGCAAGCAACTATTAATCATGGTTGAATTTTCATTTTTCAGCTTCCATAGGGTTCAACCAGACTCCTGGGTAGAGGGGTTCTTTCTTTCTGTGCCCCCATAAATTTCCGGTCTTTCTATACTGCCTCAGATTAAGCTAATGAACTCTTTTATTCTGAGCTCTTCACCCCTAGAAGTACATCTTTTCCTTTAAAACTGTCCCTGTTTCTGCTATAATGTGTATCTGCTCCATTCTTTGTTCCAGTACATAGAAATCTGGAAGCCTTCTGCAGGGGTCAGCTGATTCACAATAACAGCCAATAAGAGTAGAGAATTTAGCATTTAAACAGCTCCCAGCTTCAATCCTAGTACACACACACACACACACACACACACACACACACACACACACACACACAATTCTTAAACAAAACAAAAAGCTACCCAAATAAAGTCAACATAGGCATTGGTTCTCAATGCATTGTAAAGGCAGGGAAGCGTTCCTGGAGTCTGGAGACTTATTTGTTCTTCCTTTCAGCATCAGTCAAAGGCACTGGGAGGCAGGGGTGGAGGCAGGAGAATGAACAAAACAACAGGATTCCTGCAGCTGGGGCAGCAGCGGAAGAAACAGTCATAAATGAAGTCATCACATGATTAACTGCAAATTACATCTAAATGACATGAAGTCGGGGCGCCCGATGTTGTAAAAGCAAATAATAATAGGGGGGACTGGCTTAGTCAGAGGGGAAGTGAAGGCTCCCCTAAGGAAGGCACAGGCAGCTTAAGTTTGATGGGAGTTCCGACTTAAAAGGAAGAGGGATGGTTAAAAGCACTGCTGTCACAAACAACAGCTCAGGCAACTTTGCAGTAACTCAAGTGGATGATCCCTGCACTTGGGCAGGGGAGACAGAAGGGTCAGGAGTCATCCTCAGCTGCATAGCACGCTCAATGTGAAGCTAGCCTGGGCTCCCTGAGACCCTGCCTCAAAACAAACACATAAACAAAAACAACATAGGGAAGAGGTCTGTGGCCCTATGGCCCTGTGGCAGGAAGGAACCTGGGCAAAGGAGAGCTCCAGAAAGGCCAGACACAGTAGGTGCTGGGCGTGTAACTGCCACTCATACAGAAATCCTGGGATTGATCTCTTAGTATTGCGAAAGCAACAAATAAACAGCAAAACTCAAAATAAGCAAGAGCACAAACAGGCAACGTCCCCACCCCCACCCCAGGGGGAAAAGTCCCCCCAGTTCTCAATTGCAGGTCCAGCGGGTGTGTGGCAGACACCTGTGACCCCAAGACCCAGGAGATTGAGGCAGGAGGATTGGGGAGTCCATGGCCAGCCTGAACCACATAGTGAGGTGCTGCATTGAAAACCAAGTCATGGTGTGTTCCTCTAGATCTTTTCCTCCTTGAGTGCTGATAGGAAAATCCACAAGGAGGAGCAACCTGGGCTTCAGCCAGCACGAAGGAGAGCTACCCTGGAGAGTTGCCAGGATGGCAGCAGACTGTGTATGAATTAGAATAACCATTTGCCATTGTTAAATATAAATGACAGGGGGTCACTGTTTGGGACTAAGCTCCCTGCACAGAAAGGCCAAGATCAAAACGGAAGCTGAGTGCGATGTCAGATGCCTGGGATCTCAGCACTAGGGGAGGCAGGAGCAGGAGAATCAGGAGTTCAAGTCCAGCCTCAGGTACATAACATGTCTGAGTCTAGTCTGTGTTGTATGAATGAGACCCTGCTTTATAAGATAAAAAATCCAGACCCAAACAAAACACAAAACAGTTAAGAGTCACCGATTTGCTGGGAGGTGGGAGGTGGGAGGTGGGAGGTAAATGTGAACCCCTTTAATTCCTGAACTTGGGAGGCAGAGGAAGGTGGATCTATGAGTTCAAGGCCAGCCTCCTTTAACAATTCAGGGCAGCCAGGGTTTCACAGAGAAACCCTGTCTCCAAAAACAAACAAACAAACAAAAACTTCACTGATTAAAGTGTGATGTCTCTACACCAAAACTAAGGTGATTGCCTGACCTTAAATAAATCAGTATTACACAAACAATACCACATTTCCTAAATTATCAGCTGAGGGATAATGACATTTTTTCTCCTTTAATCCTTACACAAACAAGGTACTCTGCAGTTAACTAGTCAGTTACTTTTCTATTGTTCTTTGTTTCTGCTTTTTTTTTTTTTTTTTTTTTTGCCTATCTGATTCCATGAACCAATCTCTTCTAAGCCTGTCAGGGTGGTACACACCCATAATCCAGCACCTCCAGGAGATAAGGCAGGAGGACCAGGAATTCAAGGGCAGCTTTAAATACAGAAAGAATTAGAAGTCAGTGGGGGCTACATAAGTAGAGCCTGTTTCAAAAGCCAAAAGCAGGGATGGGGAGATGGCTGGTTAAGAACACAAGCTCATTCTTGAAGAAGACCGGATTTGGTTCCCAGCACTCTCTTGGTGCGGGTCACACCACCTGTAACTCTAGCTCCGTGGGGATCCGGTGCCCCTGACCGCACCTGCACACAGGTATACATCTCTTCTTACCTCCTATATATAAATTTCCACCTATATACATAATTTCAAAGAAAAAAAAGGAGAATGAGATGGAACAGTAGATAAAGACACTTCTTGCCAATCCTGATGACCAAAGTTCTAGCCTTAGGACCCACATCATTGGAGACTCAACTCCTAAGTCTTCTGATCTCTATACATGTGACATGACATGTGTGAACCTGCACACACACACATGCATATACACTTTTAAAAAATGTAGCTCAGTTGGTAGAGTGCTTGCTTAGCATCTAAGAGGCTCTGGGCTCCATCATCAGCAATATGTGAACTGGCCTGGTAGCCCATACAGGTAACCCCAGCACCATTGTGATCAAAGCACTCCGAAGGCAGGAAAATTAGACACTGTATGTGTTCCTTTAGGGGCCAACCCTGTCAAAAAGAATTTGTATATACATATATTTCATTACACATGTATGTATGTGTCTGTGCATGTATGTTTATATGTATACCCAAACACATATATATGCATGCACATAAGAGTCACATCTAACTGTACAGGGTCTTAAACTTACTGTAAAACTAGCTGGCCTTGAACTCCCCCTGATCCTTTTACCTCTGCCTCTAAGTAGAAGGAACACAGGCATGTGCCACCACACCCCAGCTAGAAACTTTTTTTTTTTCCATGTTTGACTCTAAGTAATTAAGTTATCTGCTATTTGGAAGAGAAAAATATAGAGAGAACACACCTGACTATATATGCCATCAAATGACCTCGAGGAGATAACTCAAGCCACCACAGCACCAAGTTCACCTTGCAAGCGTCCTGAGATTGTACCTCTGCTCCCACGTGACTCCTTAAATGAGCTTCACAGATATTGTGTTCCTGTGTCTGGAGCTCTGGGACCCCTGGGACCAGGAATGAATACTCTCCTGGTACACTCCGGCCCAGTCAGGACTCAGGGACGGTTTCTTAATCCCCTCCTTGATTCAATAACCAGGAAGAAGTGCATTTCCTATTATAAATACATGTAAGTGAAGAAGAATGGATCTGTTTAAAATATTGTACACAAAAATGCAGGTTTACCGAAGAGGTCATCTATACATGATCTTCTCTGACATCTAATTTATCATTTATTTAGCATGTGCGTGTGCATGTATGTGTGTGTGCGCGCGCGCGCGCGCGTGTATCATATACTTGTGTGGCAGAGGACAAGTTTTGGGAATTGAGTTTTTTCCTTTCACAGCGGATCCATCTTATAGCTTTTTTTAAAAGCTTTATTTTCATTATTTTTAATGATATGTAGTGTGTAAGTGTGGTGTAGGCCAGAGGCTTTGGCTCCCTGGAGCGAGAGTTACTGATAACTGTGAGCCACCTGATGTAGACGCTGGGAACTGAACTCAGGATCTCCAGAAGAGCAGCAAGTGCTCATGTTACAGGTTAGACTGGCCTGGACCTCGCTCTGTAGCCTTGGCTGCCCTCAAACTGACAGAGATCGTCCTGTCTCAGATAAAATGCTAGGATTATAAGCAAGTGCCTGACGCTTTTCCTAATCTTTATTGTGTTTCATGTTTTAAAATTTTTAGCCAGGTGGTGGTGGCTCATGCCTTTAGTCCCAGCACTCAGGAAGCAGGGGCAGGTAGATCTGTGTGTTTGAAGCCAGCCTAGTCTACAGAATGAATTCCAGGACAACCAGGGCTATTACATAGAGAAACTGTCTTGAAAAACAAAACAAAACAAAAATTAGTCACAATGGGTATGGTAGCACACACTTAGTAGTCACAAGCAATTAAGCCTTTATGACTTTAGGGCTAACCTTATCTATATAACATGACTGTCCCAAAGAAGAAAAAGAAATCTATTCACAACTTGGGTGTGTTAGAGCACCGACTCTCGCAGCACCTGGGCAGCTGAGAAAGGGGGACTGCTTTAAGTTGAAGTTCAAGGCATACCTTGGATACTGTGTGTGTGTGTGTGTGTGTGTGTGTGTGTGTGTAAATAATAAACTTTTAGGTTAATTTTATTTCTTATCTTCTCTGCCATACCCACCACTATTTAAGGAACTTATATTGGAGCACAATTTTATAACCCAAATGTTTCCTTGCCCAATTATCAGTTCTATTTTTTAAGTTTTTTAGATGTGTTTATTTTATGCATGTAACTGTGTAGTCTGCATGTATACATGTATATCCCACGCACCTCTAGTGCCCTTGGAGACCAGAAGGCATGGGGTTCTCTGACACTGGAGTTATAGATAGCTGTGACCACCTGTGGAGTATCAGTTACTGAACTTGGTCCTCTGCAAGAGCGACAAGCATTCTGAACTGCTGGGCCACTTCTTCAGCTCCCTAGTATTTAAAACAGAACTGATATCTTAAGCTATTCCTCAGTAAGGAATTATGAGACCAGGAGTGGTGGTGCATACCTTTAAAAAAGAAATCCAAAGTTCCAAGAAAAGAATTCCTTAATTTTTTTTTTTAAACTTTGCTGAAAAATCTTTTTGTAGTGTCTATAAAACAAGCTATTTTTTGCTGGGCAGTGGTGGCACATACCTTTAGTCCCAGCACTTGTGAGGCAGAGGCAGGTGGATCTCTGAGTTCGAGGCTAGCCTGGTCTATAGATCAAGTTCCAGGCCAGCCAGAGAAAAAACAAAACACAATTTATTCTTGTATTTACTCTGTGTGTGTGTGTGTGTGTGTGTGTGTGTGTGTGTGTGTGTGTATGATTTTTAAATCAAATAATCTAGAACAAACATTATTTATTAGACTTGATATTTGCTTGGTACATAAGATTCAAAGTTTTCTTTCCTTGTTTTTTGTTTGTTTGTTTTTGTTTTGTTTGTTTGCTTGTTTTTTTGAGACAGGGTCTCTATGTAGCCTTAGTTGCTCTAGAATTTCTTTCTTTCTTTCTTTCTTTCTTTCTTTCTTTCTTTCTTTCTTTCTTTCTTTTCTTTTCTTTTCTTTTTTTCTTTTTTTTTTTGGTTTTTTTGAGACAGGGTTTCTCTGTATTGCCCTGGCTGTCCTGGAACTCACTCTGTAGACCAGGTTGGCCTCAAACTCAGAAATCTGCCTGCCTCTGCCTCTCAAGTGCTGGGATTAAAGGCGTGCACCACCATGACCGGTGCTCTAGAATTTCTACATAGACAAGGCTGTCCTGAAACTCACAGAGATCCCCCTGCCTTGACTCCTGAGTGCTGGGATTAAAGCTGTATGCCACCACAAACCGCAGTTGTCTTTCCTTTTAAATTTTGTTTTGTAAATTTGCAATCTTTTCTGTACTATTTAAAAGTCTTGCTGAATGTAGTAACCCATGCCTTAAACCCAGCGCTTGGGAGACAGACTGTTGAGTTAGGGGGCAGCCTGGTCTACGTAGAGAGTTCCACAATAGCTAAGTCTATGTAAAGGGACCTTGTCTCAAAGATTAAAATTCTTTTTTTAAAAAACTCAAAACAACCAACCAAACAAAACAAAACAGGGTTTCTCTGTGTGGCCCTGGCTGTTCTGAAACTCATGCAGGGTGGCCTTGAACTCAGAGATCTGCCTGTGTCTGCTTCCCAAGTGCTAGGATTAAAGGCGTGCACTGCCACACCCTGAAAAATCCTCAGTGTTCATCTATTTTTCTTTGCTGATGCATAAGTGTTTTGTTTATGGTCCCTGAAGAATTTTAAACAGGTCGTGTTGCTAGCTGCTTTTTGGGAAAACTCTTTAGCTTGGTGGCTTACACTTTGCTACAGCTCCATCAGCTTGGTGGCTTACACTTTGCTACAGCTTCATCATCTTGAGAGCAGAGGAACACTCTGGAGAGTCAAGGGTATGAGGTCACTGTGAGTTATCAATGTCCGACAACACGCCGGCGATGTTAACAGCAATGCCTTGAATAAGAGGAAACAGACATTCACTCAACATTTTCTTTTGCTCTTGAGGTGGGATGGATGCCAACAAGGAAGTAGTAAATGTTCTTGACTTTGCATGAACAGCAGGCTGATGCATGGTAAATTATGGCTGTCCACTAAGATGCTTCTGGCGACTGTAGACTCCTACCGGGTGTTTCTACCAGAGAATGGTGCAGACAGCAGCTGCAGGATGCATACCTATTGTCTGTGTTGATGTGTTAGCCACAGGGTGTGCTGACAAGACTTCTGGAACTTGTAAGGAAGCTGACCTCATAGTACTAGATGGTGGTTGTGGGGGCAGTGGGAGCAGCTGTGCTGGAGCACAGGTGTATTTTGGAATGGATGAGTTCTGGTACCCTGAATGAGAACTAGTCCTTTTTTTGGTTTGTTTGTTTGTGCTTTGTTTTGTCTTTCAAATCAGGGCTTTTCAGTGTAGTCCTGTCTGTCCTGGAACTCACTCTATAGATCAAGACAACCTTGAACTCAGAGGATCTGCCTGCTCTGCTTCCCAAATGCCGGGACTAAAACCATGCGCCTGGCTTAAGGACCTGGTCTTAGTTGAGCAGTTGGGGATTAGGAGAACAGTATGCAGCCTGGGCTCTGAGTCTATGGGATAGTGTCATGAAGCAACACGAAGGAAGTGTTGGCAACTCCGGTTGATTTGGATTGGGCGGAGCTTGTACTCTTGTCAACGTTCTGGAACTCTCCTTCATGCTGAGCTGAAGGTACATATTGGTTTTTGTTTGGTTGTTTTTATAATTTATTCTCCCCACCCCCTATTGCCCTTTGGTGTTGTTTTATTTTAAGACAGAAACAATCTTCCTGCCTCAGCCTCCCAAGTAGGGGGCTACAGGTTATATACACCACTAAACCCAGCCTTACCAGGCTAATTTTTATCATCCACTGAATCTTATAATTTGGGAAAAATACTGACCCAATGCACATACAGACTCTACCATAGGACTTTAAGCATCTTTTTTTTTTTTAATTAATTTACTTATTATATGTAAGTACACTGTAGCTGTCTTCAGACACTCCAGAAGAGGGAGACAGATCTCATTATGGATGGTTATGAGCCACCATGTGGTTGCTGGGATTTGAACTAAGGACCTTTGGAAGAGCAATCTGGGGTTCTTACCCTCTGAGCTATCTCACCAGCCCCAACTTTAAGCATCTTGAGCACAAAAGTGCAAACACCTTATTTAACTGAGTCTTTAGCCCCCTCTGAGTAAATGAGGGTGTGGATAGCTATCATTTGTAAAGGAGCTAGGAGGCCGAGTGGAACAGTGATGAAGATTGAAGCCACACCCTAAAAAACGACAACTGTACTGACCCCTAGCCTCTGGAAGGTGCAGGGCACATTGAGGAGGACAGGGGCAAAAAGAATGTAAGAGCCAGAGGATGGGGAGGAGAGCCCGGAAGTTCTGTCTTCTGGACGTGACATGGCCATTGCACTCCTGAACTGACCGAAACTATGGTCACCTGTACAAGGTCAAGCAAACGAGGTCAGTCAATATGTTAGCAGGCAGCAGTGACGGAACTCAGTGGGTCCCAACAAAGCAAAGTAAAACAAATCAAAGCAAGAGGAGGCGACAGGAAGGAAAGAGGGAAGGGGAATTGGGGATGGATATGAGCAAGATACACTCTTTACATTTATGAAACTGTCAAATAATAAACAAAAGGTATTGTGTTAAAAAAAAAAAGGAAAGAAATTAAATTGGAGGCAGAGACCTAAGATGCTATGCCCTAGAGGAATTAACAGCCTAATGAGTGAGACAGTTTTTCATCTATTATTAAACAATATCAAAAGTTAAATAAAACTTTTAGGGCTGGTGAGATGGCTCAGTGGCTAAGAGCACTGACTGCTCTTCTGAAGGTCCTGAGTTCAATTCCCAGCAACCACATGGTGGCTCACAACCACCTGTAATGAGATCTGACGCCCTCTTCTAGTGCTGTCTGAAGACAGCTACAGTGTACCTATATATAATAATAATAAATCTTTGGGCCAGAGCAAGCAGGGACTGAGTGAGCAGAGTTGACCTGCGTGAGCAGAGGTCCTAAAAATTCAATTCCCAACAACCATATGAAGGCTCACAACCATCTGTACAGTTATAGTGTACTCACATACGTAAAATAAATCTTAAAAAAAAAAATCTTTAAAAAAAACTGTTCTAAGAGTGCTAGTCAGATAGGTAAAATGTAATGTATGCAGTTAGGGGAAGTATCTTAGGGTGGCTGTCCCAGAAGTAATTAGCTAAAGGCCAAGTAGGAATTAATCCCACTTAAGGGACAGGGTCTGAGGGTGTGGCTCAATTAGGTGAGGATATGTACTGGCATGCTGCAGAGACCTACATAGGGGTCTCCTCTAGCTTGTCCTCTAACCTTCACATGTACACCCTAGCACATGCCCTACACACACACACACACACACACACACACACACACACACGCAACAGACAAATGGCTTTGTTGGTTAAATTTCTAGAACTGAGAAAGGTTGTGTGAGATGGTGTTAGTCTAGCACTTGCTCGGCTGAGGTAGGAGGGTTGTGAGCTAAGGCCAACCTGGGTTTACGGAAAAGACCTTGTCTCAGCTGGGCCTGGTGGTCTGACTCCACAGCAGCCCTGTAATCCAGGTTGTTCTGGAGGTGAAGGTTAGGAGGGTTACAGATTCAAGACCTGCCTAGGCTACAAATTAAGTTCATGACCAGCCTAAGTGACCAGCTTTGTGAGACCCTGATTCAAACACTGTATACGTGAATGAATGAATGAATGAATGAATGAATGAATGAACTGGGATCTAGGTGGGTAGGCACATAGTATTGATCCCAATACTTGTTAGGGGGTAGAAGTAGGAGGCTCTCTGTAAGTTCGAGGCCAACCTGGTCTATGCAGTGAGTTCCAGGACATCAGGAGCTATGTAGTGAGACTCTGCTTTGAGAAAAACCCAACCTGACCCAAAGCAAAGCAAAGTCATAATTGAATATGGGAGGAACCCCCTCACCACTACGTGGCCAAATACAGTGGGGAGCCTTGACATTTAGAAAAGGGAAAAGGAAAAGGAAAAGGAAAAGGAAAAGGAAAAGGAAAAGGAAAAGGAAAAGGAAAAGGAAAAGGAAAAAAGAAAACCCAAGGAAGATGTGTTGTTCCCAGGGACCCACACCTGGGACCAGTGAGGCATTGCCTTGGAGTTGGAAAGCATTTGTGTTCCTCCAGAGTCGGAGGTCTGAGACCACGCTCATCATGACTCAGCATTACAGCAACGTTACTCAGCAAAGTGCTGCCAACAGGACGGCTGTGCTCTGTGAACTGATGGCAGTTGGATGAATCCTGACACTGTCCAAAGACAGAAATGTGTTCGTCTATGTGTCCGTCTGTGTGTTCCTCCAGAGATGGAGGTCTGAGCCTAGTCTTTGTGCAACAAGGTTGTATAACCTTTGGTAACGTATTCTCAAGATTCTTTGCTGAGTTCAGGCCCAAGGGGAAAACATGGGATGAAGAAAAAGAAAAAAAAAAAAAGATTCAAGATGAGAATCCTGTCTGGGCTTCTTTGACATAGCCAACAAGTGGGATGTGGAGACATAAGAGGTATGCAAGGTGCGTGGCGTGGGGCAGGGGGATTACAGGAAGACATGGGTCTATTAAACTCTTATCAGGAAAACGAAAGATGAGAACTTGCTGGACATCCTAGACTGGGGTAAGGGTGCAACTCCCTCACTTGGATCCTACACAGAGAACACCTAGCATTGAGCTGGTGGTGGCCCATCAATTTGTCGTCGAACCATCTAATGTGTGTGTCAGGGGACCAACAGGCTGAGGACTCCTCATTGTTCTGGGACTTCAGCTTGGCTCAATCTCTGCTACAACCTGGCCTACTCAAATTGTTGTGCGTTGATGGACTATACAGTCATCTGTCTGGACTTGGTGTCTGTCCATGTGGACCTGGGCCTTTACCAGTGCCCCTTAGCTTACTTCTGCAGCCCAGGTTCGTCCTGGGGCGTGGTTTGTACCTTGACTTCACAGCCGACCTCCAGCAAGGTTAGTGAATTGACCTTACCCAGATACTCTGCATCCTCTTCTGCATCCTACTGGGTTTCTTTGGTGTTCTTTAAACTTCGCTACAGTCTGTTTAACCCTCTCTAGCCGAATTCTATCACCCCACTATGTTTACTGCATGATATGGGACACTGCATGATATGGGACAGCACGTGATCTGAGAGTTAATATTAGTAATTCAGAATGGAATGCAAGAACCTGCATTTCCCTCGGCCAGCCATCAAGGACGTCAACATTGCTCACATCACTCAGCGAAGTGCTGCCTATGGAACTGCTGGGCTTTGTGAAATGATTGCTGTTTGATGAATCCTGGCGCTGTCTAAAGACAAAAATTGATTTGTCTATATATTCATGGCAATACACTCATGACATTGCAGTACACTCATGACCCAAACACCACAACTCGAAAGTACTCAGAGATGAGCCTTGTGTGAAGATATTTCCCTGGATCAAAGACACACTAACTCCTAGGGAATACTGGAGCCAGCCAGGCGTGGTGCTATAAACTTTTAATCCCGGCAAGTAGGAGGTGGAGGCAGGAGGATAACAGATTCAAGGCTGTTGTTGACTACATGGCAAGTTTGAGTCTAGCCTGGGCTACACAAGACATGAAGCTGGTTCACCCTTCCCAGCAGCTGACCCCGACCCCTGCAAGAAAACAAAACAGGGCAAAACGAAAAGAATAAATAAGCCAGGCCATCTGCCCAGCAGGGCACTTTACCAACTAGGCTGTTGAACAATGTGGATTTTTAATGCTACATTTTGGACGTTAGGACCAGAATCATTGCTGTGAAGGTGGGGCACGGTGGCACACAGCTGTGGTCCTAGCACCAGTGCTAGGTCCATTGAGAGTCGAAGGCTAGCCTAGACTACGGAGTGAAACTCTGTCTGAGAAACAAACAGCTGCTTGGGGTTTAATCCCAGCAGTTGGAAGGCAGAGGCAGGCAGGTCTCTATGGATTCCAGACCAGCCTGGTCTACGTAGCTAGTTCTGGGCCAGCCGTGACTTGTGCGGTCCTGTCTCAGACAACAAAACCAAACAGCTAAACTAGTTGTTGTGACACACATTCCTGTAGTCCCTAATTACTCTGGAATCTGAGGCAGGGACTATTTGGACTACATCGTCAGATCACATGTCTTTGGGGGAAAAAAAAAAGGAAGTAGAAGATAAGAGGGTGAGGAAGAGGAGCAGGAGGCTCCTTCAAAGGGGGTGCCGAAGGGCCAAGACCGGTGATAGAAAACAGGGCCATCAGGCATGGCCTGCTTCTAACCGGGACAGACAAGATTGCACACACACACACACACACACACACACACACACACACCCTACAACCCACCCCTGGATGGAGCTGCAGACTTTCCCTCAGAAAAAGCCCAGGAAAGGAGAAGTCAGGAGACTAGACATGAAGAAGCCCAGCCCTGTCCTCTCCAGGTCACTTGAAAACCGGGCAGCTTCCTTAAAGCTGGTTGCTTTTGTTAGCCTTTGATTCCCTGAAGGGTTCATGTGGAGAGAGGGGGCAGTAGGGCAGGGAAGGCAGCTTGCTGGGTATGCAGGAGACTCTAGGTTTGAACTCCAGCACCACATAAAATCAGAGGCCAGGCTGAGGTACATGAGGCCCTGCCTCAGTATAAAAAAAGAGAGGGGGCTGAAGAGATGGTGGCTCAGTGGTTAAGAGTATGGGCTGTTCTTCCAAGGGACTTGATTCCCAGCACACACAGGGTAGCTTACAATTATTTCTAACCCCAGTTCCAAGAGATCTGATGCCCTCCCTCTTCTGGCCTCTGCATATGCTAGGCATACATGTGGCACACCAGATTTACAATCCAGCAAGATACCCATGCACATAAAATCAAATTAACTAGAACATTCGTGACTTGAAAAAGAGAAGGAAGAAGAGGAGGAGATTCAAGGGGATTGTTGGAGTGCATTGCAATTTGGGGGGTGTTGGGGGACAGTTTGGCTGTGAGGCCTTTGGTGCAGCGTCCAGACTGTATGAGGGGGTGGTGGAGGGGAGGGAAGCTGGGGAAATCCTGACTCACATACCAGAGTAGCCCCAAGGGGAACTTCGGTCTACCAGGTGGGGAACTTTTTCCTATCAGTTGCTCTCGCAGTTAGAGGTCTAGGAACTGACTGCTGTGGGAGAGAGCCAAGGGGGAGAAATTCTTCGTCTCCCCCTCCCTAGGCTCCCACAGGTCCCCCTGCTACCTCTTCTGTCACTGAAGAGTCCTTCATTGTCCTTTCTTGTCTCCTCCCACCAGACCATGAGTGTCCCAGGGAATAGGGCCCGGGTCTGATTCACCTCCTTCAGCCTCATGATGCAGCTCAGCGTGGGGTTCAGCACTTGGACGTTTCTCAAAGAGTTACTTGTTGAATGGATGAACAAAGGAATGCTTTCTCTGAACTGCCGCGAAGTCCGAATAGGATTTACAGAAGGCGCCTGCGCAAAGCTCTCTCTGCTCTTTAGGCTCCCTACCAAGATGTCCCAGGGTCTCTAGGACTCAAGCAGGCAGTGAGGCCCTAGAGTTTGCCTTATACATTTGTAGGCATTTCTTTCCACTGACAGGAGTCTGACCTTTATCGGGTCTCCACAGGAGTATCTAACTCTCAAGAGAACAAGAATTATCATTTAAGAGAAGAGCCACAGGGAAAGGATGCAGCGAAGGGGCAGAGCGCTTGTCTGGAATTCATGACATCTAAAAAGGCAGGGAGGGGTAGAGCATGCACGCGGAGGCAGGAGGGGCAGAAGTTCAAAGCCATCCTCAGCTACAGACAGATTTCTGAGGCCAGCCTGGGCCACACGAGGCTCTGTCTTGGGCAAATGAGATGGATCATTGGGTAAAGGCACCTGTGCCGAAATTGATGACCTAAGTTCTATCCCCAGATGGCAGAAGGAAATAGGCAATTTCACAAGTCCTCGGAACCTTGGTGTGTATTTGTGCACACACAATTAATAAGTACAGATAAAAAAAAAAATCTCTCTCACAGGCACAAAACTGGGGAGGAGGGGTATGCCAAGGATACAGTTAGAACCAGGGTGGGGATCTTATATAAATGTGCTCAGCATTGATTTTTTTCCTGAACCGACTTGGTCTTTTCCCAATGTTTTTTTTTCTTCCTGTATATGATCTGCACAGCTTGTTTTGTGCTGTCAGATTCCCCTGGCTAGCTTCAGTAACAAGATACCATCACTTTCAAATTCTCCCAGAACCTCCCACTGGAGCTGCAGCCAAGGCTCCGGTTCAGTGCCAGCTGCCCCTTCCACTTGACTGGATGCGTAACCGCCCTGCCAACCGGAAGACAGAGTGCGGTGCAGGTATGGAAGTGAGACCTCGAGGGCAGAAGCTGAACCAGGAAGAGAGAAAACAGAGATGACCTGCTACTTAATCCAGTTCTCCTTCTGGCACCTTCCGTGGGTGCCCCTTCCTCTGAGCAGCAATGAAAGGAAAGAGGAAGTGGAAACAATGCAGTATAATTGAGTTAGAATAGTAATTACCAGGACCCTGGAGCTAAGAGCAAGAGACTCCAAGAAAGGGGGTGGCGTTAAGAAACCCCAGCATGCAGGGTGGAGTGGTGTGTGCCTTAATCCTGGCACTGGAGAGAAGAGAGGGAAAGGTCTGGGTTCAAGGCCCTTCTGGTCTATGTAGTGAGTTCCAGAACAGCCAGGGCTATGTAGAGAGTCCTTGTCTCAAACACACAAATCACACAAACACACAACAACAACAAAAAAATTCAGCACTTTTGAGGTAGAAGCTGGAGGATCAGAATCCTGTTCAAGAGTATCCTTGACTACTTAGGAGAGTGCCAGGACAGATGGACCATGTGAGAGTCTGCTTCAGGGGGGAGATCAAGAGAGAGAGAGAGAGAGAGAGAGAGAGAGAGAGAGAGAGAGAGA
>NC_034599.1:92521494-92524310 GCF_900095145.1 Mus pahari
AGGAGGAGGAGGAGGAGGAGGAGGAAGAGGAGGAGGAGGAGGGAGAAGAGGAGGAGGAGGAAGAGGAAGAGGAGGAAGAAGAACCAGAAGGAAGGAAGGAAGGAGGAAAAATAAAGGAAAGATAGGGGAGCCCTTGGAAGAAGGCTCCATAGGTAAGAGTGCTTGCTGTAGTTCAAATCCCAAAGGCTGGGCATAACCAAGCATGTCTGTAACCCCAATGAGAGGAGGCAGAGACAGAAGATCCCCAGAGCTTAGTGGATAGCTAGCCTCACTGAAACACTGAACATACACATGCACACAAATGTGAGCACACACATGCACTCACATAGACACACCGACACACACACACACACACACCTGAAAGCAATGAGGCCAGGGAGTTGGGAAGTTAGTAAAAGAACATTTACTTGTACAGGGAGGCAAAAAAGAAAGGACCCCAGTACAGACAGGAGCCAGGAAGCCTCAGAAACCAGAGGTTGGTAATGAAGGCTGAAAAGCTGCAGAGGAAAGACAGCTCCAAGTGAGCCTGGGGTTTTTCATCTGAGGCTGTGGCCTGATACTGAGTATCGGTGCCCCAAGGAGCAGATGAGTCAGTGCTAGAGCATCCACTCTTCCTGGGACAGGACTTGCTAGAGATCTCGGCATAACACCTTCCTAGTTTGGCTCAGGATGTGGAGGAGACCTGAGTGCATTAACAAGAAGGCTGAGCATGAAGTGCTATTTTAAACTCTTCTTCCTCGTCCTGGAAGTCTCAGCTGGATCCGCCATCATGTGCTTTCAGAGTTGGCTAAAGTCAAGGTTGCCAAAAGAATGAAGCCAATGGATTAAATGCCAGATTAACTATGAATACATAATCCTGCGGGAGGCAGGAAAGGAGTGTGGAAACCCAAGACTTTTTCCATTACTGGTGTTGTTGTACATCCTTGGTCTGGTGCCTCCTGGGAGACAATGAAGATCTGGTTGACCTTGGCCTGACCCCAGAGGAAGGTAAACACTACCTCCCAACCTTATATCCACAGCTAGAGAAAAGATGTCGGCATCTCATGGTCACTTAGCCTAAGTCTGTGCTTGGGAACATGGAAAGTGACTTTGGGCAGGCATTGGCTCCTGTAGAAACTGTTGGTTGGGCCAGGAGTGGTGGTGCATGCTATAAATCCAATGCTATTTCAGAAAGGTTGCCTGGCAAGACCCTGACTCAAAAAAGAAGGAAGGAGAAAGGAAGGAAGCCTCCATACCTGGTCTCAGGTGATTAAATAAACACACACACACACACACACACACACACACACAGAGTTGGTGCAAAGACAACAGAAAAAAAGGCAGAGGGTTGGTGCTGTACAAGGCCCTGCATCAAAAAGGAAGGGAGGAAGGGAGGAAAGAAGGAAGGAAGGAAGGAAGGAAGGAAGGAAGGAAGGAAGGAAGGAAGGAAGGAAGGAAGATGGAAGATTCTGCCTCTATATCTGGCTTTGGGTATTTTGTTTTGTTTTGTTTTAAATAAATATATATAGTTGGTAAGAAGACAACAGAAGACAGAGGGCTAGCTGTGTACAAGCTGGCTTGGGGGCTGATACCACAAAGAAAAAGACAAACTCACAGACAGACAGTCTGCCAGGCAGGCAGGACAGGACAGGTAGCATTCCAGGTAACACGTGACCAGAGGGTGGTTGGAGTAGAAGCCAACAGAAGGCCTGATCCAAGACAAGCAGTGGCCCTGTTAGACCTGCTTCTGTCAACTACAGGGCTTCTGGAAGTTAGATGAACAGTTTTTCCTGAGTCAAATTAAATGAGTCTGGTGACAGGAGCAGTGCTGGCACCGGTACTGCAAGCATAGCCAGGAGAAAAAGAGGAGGATGGCATGTCCCTAACGAGGTCCGGGTACCACAGCTGCTGCTTACCCCAGCAGCGCATGGCATTCATCCCCCTTGAGAGCTGTCTTCGTGATATAATAATAAGCTGCTTTGAAAAGGCGCTCAGTAACACCTAGGGGCTCTGAAGAGCCCAAGAACGTCGTGCGAGGCATCCTCGTTCTGATTTATGAACTTAAAACCATTGCCAGCAAGGTGTCAGCATCAAGGGACTGAGACTGAGCAAGCCAACTGTGGCCTATGACAGTGGGATAGCATCAGTGGGGTGATGATCTCTTTGTTTTGCTTTATAAAGGTAGGGTCTCATGTAGCCCAGGCTAGCCTCCAGCTTGCTGTGTAGCAGAGGATAATTTTGAACTTCTGATCTTTCTTCTACCTCTTGTGAGCAAAATTTCTGAAAAGAAGCTGCACCTGGCTGTGAACAATGATGGACAGATTGGAAATTCAGTACTGTGGAGAGACTGGAATTTTGCAGGTTCAGAGGCTAATTTCCTTGTCTCAGACTAGTTTTAGCCTTCTGGAACAGACGTTCCTTGCCCCACTCAGTATCAGAATTAACATCTTGTGATGATAAATAAAAACCTCTTAAAATTTTTTGACTTAACAGAACACTAGCTTCTGTCAATCCAAAAGCTAAGAATGTCATCAAATAGCATCTTAGACCTATAGAATAGCTCCTCTGATCTCATCGTACCTGCCTCTCTGGTACCCACCAATGTATTTTAAACATGCCTTGATTTGTGACTGTAGTGGCTACTCCTGGCTGTCAACTTGACTATATTCGAAATGAACTACAATCCAGAATTGGAAGGCTCACCAGTGAACCTAATCTGGAGGCTGGGAGATAGAAGTTTCTGATCTGGATCTTGGTGTTGAGATCCTGAGACACAGTGGCTATTGATTCTAGAAGATTAAGACAGGGAAATCTCTGAGTTCAAGGTCATCTGGGAT
>NC_034599.1:92527383-92543589 GCF_900095145.1 Mus pahari
TGAAGGGCCAGTGGCAGACGGAAGCAAGCGCTTGTCAGCTGCAGCCTTGGATCAGTGTTTCCTGTAGCAGCAGCTGTGTCTTGGCCCCGCGGGAAGGATAAAAGGTTCACTGGCAAGGACCCAGTTGGAGACGTGTTCTGACCCCGCGCTGTGTTCTGCTTGGCTGGGCACGCACCAGGCTGCGTGGACAGTTTCAGCTTTCACAAGAAGTCCAGTCCCGGGTTCATTTTGCCCATTTCTTCTTTCCTGGCCTCTCAGTAGAGGCAGGGTCCGTCTCCCTGACCTGTTGTGTTACATCCGTCTGGCTCAGTGGTTAAGAACACTGGCTGAGCTTGAATTAGGGTTCAGTTTCCCAGTGCCCCTTTGGCAGCTCACAGCCACTAGTAATTCCAGTTCCAGGGCTCCAACTCTTCTGACCTCTGTGGGCACCAGCCACGTACATGACACATATACATGCAGGCAAACACTCATACACACGAAATAACACGTTATTAAGAATTAAAAAAGAAAATGTTTCATTTTTTAACTAAATGCTTACCTTTATGCATCTGGTAATTATATATACATTTTTTTGAGATTTGATTTTTTTTTTAACTTTTATTCTTTGAGAGAGAGAGAGAGAGAGAGAGAGAGAGAGAGAGAGAGAGAAACTTTTTTGAGATATGTGATGGTTAGTTTTATGTTAAAAGACACAAGCTAGAGTCATCTGAAAGGAGAGAACCCCATTTGACAAAATGCCTCTATAAGATCAGGCTGTTGCCAAGCCTGTAGAACATTTTCTTGATTAGTGATTGATGGGGGAGGGCCCATCACATAGTTGGTATTGCCACCCATGGGCTGGTGGTCCTTCATGCTATTAAAAGAGCAGGTTGATCATGAACCATTTTCTGTCTTTATAAACCCACTTGAATGCACACACATAAACACACACACACACAAAAGAAACCACATAAACACATATACACACACAAACATACTCATGCATATACACACATCAATACATTAAAAAATACATGTACACATGTACACACAAATACATACACACACCACACAAGCACACAACCAACACATATATACACAAAACACACAGAGAGATATACATACCCCACAAGCACACACACAAAAACCCATGCGTGCATATTTGCACACGCGCGTGAGCGCGTGCGCACGCGCACACTAAATTAAAAAATAAAATGTAATGAAATGTTAAAAAAAAAAAAAGAAAAGAAAAATAAAAAGACATGATGCCAGCAGAAGTTGGAGTCAGTGTGTGGAACAGTTTGTTCTCACAGCCATTAGAAGCCACCAAAACTTAGTCTCCAGAACTGTGAGAGAATGCTTTTATGCCGGTTGAGCCACTCCATCTGTAAACAGTCATTCCTGGGTCTGTGGAGAGTTGCTTCCAGAAATCACCAATAGACACTGAAATCCAAGGGCAGGTATTGGAGGCTGGGCTCAGTGGTGGAGAGGTAGGGTGCTCGTCTTGCATGTGTGACATGTGTGAGGACCTGGGTTTGTCCCTAGCACAGAGAATGACCAAGCACAAAGTTGCTGTTCTGCAAAGTACTGCTAATCTTACCTATCTTTCCATTTAATTAAAAAAAAATTTTTTTTTTGAGACAGTGTCTCTCTACATATCCCTGGCTGTCCTGGAACTCTCTGTGTAGATTAAGCAGGCCCAATACAGATCCACCTGCCTCTGACTCCTAAGTGCTAGAATTAAAAATGTGTACCACCATGCCTGGCAATTTTTTTTTTAAACCACAGTCTCCTGTGTGACAGGCTGACTTTGAACTCACTATGTATGAAAGATGACTCTGAATTTCTGATTTCTCAATCTCTGCTTCGCACTGCTGGGATTAAAGGTCTAGTTCATCGCCCCACAGTTTCTTTGGTGGTGCAAAGTGAAAGCTGGGCTTTATGCGTGCTAGCCAAGGACCTCTGGCAATTGAGCTACTTCTCCAGCGCCCTTGACCACAGTCTTTAGCAATTCTGCCTTAATCTCTTGAGTAGCTGGAGCTACAAGCCTTTACCACCACGCTCAGTTTTGTTTCGTTTTTCATGTAGCCAAAGTTGACTTTAAATTTGATATGTAGCCTCCAGAATGCTAAAGTTAAAGGGGTTTATGAAATCAAGGCCAGCTTACTGTGTATCTGAGGATGACCTTGAACTTCTGATCCTCCCTCCCTCATCCCCTGGGTGCAGGGATTACAGAGCCGCACAATCTTGCCAGGTCTTATGAGGTACTGGAGAGGAGGGACTCATGGATGTACTCTAACACCTGAGCAACATCCCTGGCCCTGGTTATGCATTTCCTAATGAATAGCTTTGTCACATAAATGTACAACCCAGATATTTAGGAAGGCTACGTTTTCAGCCTATTTGTTATTACACAAGATTTAAATTAGCCTTCTCCTTACACCTGCCCTCAAATCACCTCTTTACTCTCATAAAAGTATAACTCAACTCCAGAAAACTATAATTCCATCCCAGTTAAAAATCCCTGTACCTCCCTAATACCTGATTATGCTGTTTAATTTTAGGTGTCAAGTAAATCGACTGGGTTAAGAATACCTAGGGGAATCAGGCACCTCAAGTCAGTTGTGCCCCTATTTGCAAGCATAAAAGGGCAGAGAAAGAGACATTTTATCTTTCTCCAAAAGCTGGGGCACCATTCTCCTATCCTTGAATGTACAAACTCTGGGTTTTACAGCCTTGAGACTCCATCACTTATCCAGAATCCCTTTGCTTCTGATTTTTTTTTTCCCAAAAGTGGTTTTGGTCCAGCATACTAAATACCAGCCAGCATCCATGTTTTCACTTATTTTATTTTTTTAAGTGAGGATCTCAACACCCTAGGCTAGCTTTGAACTTCCTGTGTAGTTGAGGATGACTTTGATCTTCTTCCCCTTGAGCCCTTGATCTTCCCGCCGCCATCTTCAGAACACCAGGATGCTGGGGCTTCTCTGGAGCTTCATCTCTCAAATGGCCCATTACTGGGTTTCTTGGTTTCTGTCATGATGTGAGCCAGTTTCCCTGGACCAGCTCCTGCCATCGTGACAAAGGACCAAAAGACAGTCAGCCTAGTGGTTGCAGGGATGGCTTAGGAGTGAAAAGTACTAGTTGCTTTTTCAGAGGACCTGGGGTTTGTTCCCTTTAGAGGAAAGTGACTCTCCCCCAGAAGCCATCAACGGTCCATAGCTCCTCAGTGAGGGGTTGGGGTCCAGCTTGTGAACCCCTTACCCCTTGATGCTAGAATACTGACTGACTGGCTCAATCTTGAGTGGGTCCTGTGTGGGCAGCAACAGCTGCTGTGAGTTCATGAGTGCAGTAGTTCTACCATCTACACAAGATATTGCTTCACCCCAGTCCTCTCCGTGACCTCTGGTTTGCACAGCCTTTCATTCTCTCCAGCAGTGGGTTGGCCTGATGCTGCTTGTATTCTAATGCTAATACTGGATCTTCAAGACCTGGTTGCCCTAGAGCTGAGAGTCCACTTGTAGACCCAAGTGATGCTATGTGACCTTGCCCCCATGATATTTCTGATTGGTGAATAGAGATGCTGACAGACAATAGCTGGGCAGAAGAGACATAAGTGAGTTTTAGGATTACAAGGCTTGGGGGTTGGAGGAGAACCATGAGAAGGGGAAGAAAAGAATAGAGGAGAAGCCTCCATGGGTTAGGTGAGTCTTGAAAACATGATCCTGAGCGCTGGCCAATTGGAGTTAAGAGCAGCCCAGACGAAACATAGTACATAATAACTAGGGGATGCTGATAAAAGGGGTAAATGTCTGCCCTTCTTGTGCTGTTTAAGGTTTATTATAAATAATAAAAGCTGTGTGTCCTTTACCTGGGAACTGAATGATCAGGACGGGGTAGAAACCCCAGGTTGGAATTAACTCTTTCCTCTCTTTCCATTTACCTGAACCTCAGTGCCTGCTTGTGTGAGTGTGTGTGTGTGTGTGTGTGTGTGTTTTATCAATGTTCCATTTGTAGCTGACAATGACACTTCTTCTCTGCACTTTGACAATTTGTGAGTTTCTGAGGTAAACTGCCATCTATTCACAACGAAACTTCCCCGATGAGATCCGAGAGCTGAACTAATCAATGGGTGGATGGGTACCAGTTTTAAAGGGCAGTTTGATCCTATCTGCCCATTTAGCAGAGTAAGAGTAGGTTCACCCCTGGGGCCTATGAGCTAGCCAGCCATGGGTTTTCGGCCAGATCTACAATATCAGACATGTGTTTCCTTCTGTAGAGTAGGCTTCAATGCCAGTCAGAAGCCATGGGTTATATCTAATATTGCACTTATGGGCGTCAGTGTATCCACAGGGCTTATACTTGGGTAAGATCATGGATGCCTTTTTCTGCCCAACACACTACACAGAGCTCGCCATCACTATGAAAACTAGCCAGCAGGGAGGAAGCTTCGTGGTTAATGCCAACTTGATTTCTCCATGTCCTGTGACCAATGGATGTGGTGTCTTACTAACAAGTTCTGGCTGGTGGCTGAGAGCAGTGGGGATAGCCTTTATTTTTTTTTGGGGGGGGGAGGATCTCTAGAAAATACATATATGGATCCGCTTCTTCTGTATTTCTGTGGCTGTCACTCTTAGGGACTCCAGAAAGATCAATGATAAATAAAGACTCAAGAAGGAAAGGTCAAAGGCTACGGACTTGTGGCTGCTTCTATGGGTGTTATATAAATCGGGGTAATAGAGAATGCTGCTCAGCCTTCTGGGTCCACTGACTTTGAACAAATAAACTTGTTTAACCTAAACCAAAGGTAAAATGTGGTGACGGAACCTTCTCCACCAGGAAAAAATGTTTCACAGCTCTGTCTTCATGGTATGAAAGACAAGAAAATCAATGTTTGACCCTACGGTTTTGGACATAGAGACAGATTCCTATTGGCTGTGAATAGCGGATAGCTCCACAGATGTCAAGACAGTTTTATTTGAAAAACTGTTTCATGTTTGTTTGTTCATTTGAGACAGAATCTTTAACCTAGGCTGCCTTCAGACTCAGTATGTATGTAGCCCAGGTTGGTGGTCTTTTCTGGCCCTTACTGGCATCTGTACATACATGCCCCAAAACATACTGAGACACATATAACTAACACAATAAAGTAAAATAGATAAATATTCAAACATAGGCACGGTGCAATGCACACCTTTAATCCTTGCACTTGAGAGGAAGAGGCAGGAGGATCTCTGTGAGTTCAAGGCCAGCCTGATCTACATAGTGAGTTCTAAGACAGTCAGGACTATGTAGAGAAATTCTGACAAAAAAAAAAAAAAAAAAAAAAAAAGAAAAAAAAAGAAAGAAAGAAAGAAAAGAAAAGAAAGAAAAGAAAAAAAAGGAGGAGGATGAAGAGAAGAAGGTGGAGGAAAGCCTAGATATCCTGTCCTTAAGGGATTTGTAATTTATGTGGATAGTTGAGGAGAGAACAAAGCCTACCAAGAAGCAGACATCAGAACAACACAACTACAGAATGCGTTATTTCAAATGTTTGGAAATCCATCAGGTCTGAACTTCCCTGCTGCAGTGGAATTTTCTCTACCAGCTACTTAGTCTTTTCAGCTATGTATCACCATATCTCCAGTAATAAATCTACTGTAATTAAAAAAAATAGTGTGTATGACTGTATGTCATTGACATTCAGAAGAAAAAGAAGAGAAATAAAAACTGAGAGCAGGAGGGGTTGCAAGGGAGGTTGTTGGGATTTGGTTGGTTGCTATGGATTGTAATGTTAAACACTGGTCCCCAAGGTCTGGTTGCCCCCCAGGGATGAGGACATCCTCATGAACACCGAGTGATGCTATGGAACCTTGCTCCTCAGTTTAAAACTGTTGACTAAAGTCGCTTACAGCCTATAGCTGGGCAGAAGGGAGGTAGGCAGGGTTTCAGTTTCTGGGCTTGGGGTTAGAGGTAGGACCATGAGGGAGAAGAGAGAGAAAATAGAGTGAGGAGAAGATGCCCCAGGGTAAGAGACTGTGAGAACTGGCCATGAGGGCTGGCCAGTCAGAGTGAGAAAGGCCCAGGCAGAACATGGCAAGTCATATCTCAAATCTCAAGGTTTTGGCAGGGAAGTAGACATACCAGCATAGAGCGTACATTAAATATTTTCGACAACAGGAGGGATATCATAATTTCTTTTGGGGGAATAGGGGGGTGGTTTGAGACAGGGTTTCTTTGTGTAGCCCTGGCTGTCCTTGGAACTCACTCTTTAGACCAGACTGGCCTTAAACTCAGAAATCCACCTGCCTCTGCCTCCCAAGTGCAGTGATTAAAGGCATGCACCACCATTGCCCAGTGATAATTTCTTTTCTTTTTTTTTGGTTTTTTGAGACAGGGTTTCTCTGTATAGCCCTGGCTGTCCTGGAACTCACTTTGTAGACCAGGCTGGCTTCGAACTCAGAAATCCACCTGCCTCTGCCTCGATAATTTCTTTTCTAATTAGAAAAATGATCTGTGTAGAGATGGTGAGGTGAATCAGTAACTCAGTGTTCTGCTTTCAGGTATTGATTCTATAAATATACAATTTACAGGGAGAAGAAGTGAATCACAGTTGGTTTCTTTGTCTTATTCGTTTGTTTGTTTTTGGCGTTGGGGCTGGAAAGAGAGCCCTTTGTCTTGTACTTAGAAGTCCAGTGCTTCATCCTACAGCCTAATTACAGCCATTAAATTGAATAATTTTAATTATGAAATGAATTACTAGGCAAGGTAGTGCAAGCCTGTGATCTACCACTCAGGAAAGGGGAGACAGGAGAATGAGGAGTTCAAGACCAGCCTCCGGTACATAACAGATTGGAGGCTAGCATGGCATACAAGAGGCCCGCCTTAGAAAAACAGACTACAGTGGAGGAGGTGGTACATGACTGTAACCCCGGCACTCAGGAGGTAGAGGTAGGATGCTCAGGTCAATGGCATCCTGTGCTACACACGGAGACCAAGGCCAGCCTGGACCACTTGAGAACCTGAATCAACAACAACAACAATGACAAAAATCAAGCAAACAAACAGGAGATGCTTTAATCTGAATTATGGCCAGGCAAGATGGCACACACCTGTAATGGGAGTGCTTGGGAATCGAGCCAAGGATGTCTAGCAAGACACTATCTCAAACAACACAAAACAAGCTTATGCAATTACGTTAAATTTGTAGATCACTTTACTGTGAACTATATCTTTATAATGTTTAGTCTTCCTATCCAATAGACATAATTTTCTCCTTCTGGTTTCTTTTACTTGAGAAGGGAGCTTGAGACAGACTCTGTCAGTGTAGACTTGGGATTTCCATGGTGCTGTGCTTTCCCGAGCCTTCTCAGTTACTGGGATTACAAGCACAGCATACTACACCCCTCCCAGCAGTGGTACCCACTGCTCCATCATTGACATCCTCCATCATTGTTCCATCCTCAACACTGGGGGAAGCAGATGAAGCTTTTTACAGTCCAAGTTGGTATTGGGAATGAGGGGATTTGGCTGCCTCGGGTCATACTGGGGAGACCAGCAGGGGGAATGATGCAGAAACTCTTTTCTATGGCCTTCCATACCTCATATTATCTGGGCAGTGCCTTGCTGGGGAATCTATGCCTTGCCCCTGCGTATCTCTGTGTCACCTCATTTCAGCTAACAGGACCTGCTTCTTTTTAGACCTCATGTATCCCAAGCTGTTTTACATTCTGAGTTATTCCAGGTGGAATAAAAATCATTGTGATGGTTTGTATATGCTTGACCCAGGGAATGGCACTATATGGAGGTGTGGCCTTGTTGGAGTAGGTGTGTCACTGTGGGCATGGGCTTTAAGACCCTCGTCTTAGCTGCTTGGAAGCCAGTATTCTGCTAGCAGCCTTCAGATGAAGGTGTAGAACTCTCAGCTCTCCCTGCACCATGCCTGCTTGGATGCTGCCAGGTTCCTGCCTTGATGATACTGGACTGAACCTCTGAACCTGTAGGCCAGCCCCAATTAAATGTTGTCCTTTAGAAGACTTGCCTTGGTCATGGTGTCTGTTCACAGCAGTAAAACCCTAACTAAGACAATCGCTTTCTTTTAATTCACTCATAAATACATCATCCACAGATGATTTAAGATGGCCAAACACTTGCTCAGCCTTGAACGCTACACATCTCTGAACTTGTATACACTGAGAACTTTCCCATGGCTGTTCTGAAACAGGGTACTATGGTCAGCAAGAGGTTTATGAAGAAGTCACACTTTCAGTATTGCTTTCTCTTTTTATGCCAGAACAACAGTTCTCAGCCTACCTAACGCTGCAGTCCTTTATTTATTTATTTATTTATTTATTTATTTATTTATTTATTTATATTTATTGGCTGTCCTCAGATGCACCAGAAGAGGGCTTCAGATCTCATTATGGGTAGTTGTGAACTACCATGTGGTTGCTGGGATTTGAACTCAGGACCTTTGGAAGAGCAGTCAGGGCTCTTACCACTGAGCCATCTTACCAGCCCTGCAGTCCTTTAATACAGCTCCTCATGTTGTAGTGACTCCCAAGCATAAAATTATTTTTGTTGCTACTTCATAACTGTAATTTTGACTCTGTTTTCCTTGTTGTTTGTTTGTTTGTTTGTTTGTTTTTCTGAGATAGGGTTTCTCTGTATAGCCCTGGCTGGTCAGGAACTCCCTTTGTAAACCAGGCTGGCCTTGAACTCCCAAAGATCTACCTGCCTTTGCCTCCAGATGCTGGGATTAAAGAAATGCACTACACTGCCTGGCCACTAGTGTTATGAGTTGTAATGTAAATTTCTGTTTGTTTTTCTCCCAATGGTCCTAGGCAACCTCTGAGGAAGGGTCATTTGACCCCAAAGGAGTTGGCCATCAGAACAGACTTTCCATCTCTTCAGTTTAAACCTCTTGATTAGACTAATCCTGTATTTGTAACTCTGCATTGTCCCAGCATTCCCTCCTTGAAACCTTCACAGACCATGACATCAGCCTGATTTTGGCCACACTCCAGAAACTGTGGGGGNGNGGGGGGGGGGGCTCGGTGTGTGTGTGTGGGAAATACCATCAGATTGCTGCTCTAGCAGTGGGCCTCCCTGAGGCTCCAGGCGAGTGACACCAACCAAGTGTTTGTGGCCCAGCATTGTCACATCCACTGCAGCCCTTGGTGACCCTATGACCCGGTGTGCGCCCCACCAGCCGAGCCCACAGCCTCATGGGCTTCATCAAAGCCAGGAGGTCCGGCTACCCAGAAGCAGCAGTGCTAAGAGAGCCAACTGTGGAGGGAGGAGCAGCAGGTGTGGGCCTCAGGGCAGATCTAGTCTGAGTTGTGTGACTGGCCGTCGGGGCCAGCAGGGCCACTGGGAAGAGAAGCTCTGACTTCCTCTTGGCATTTGAAGTACTTGTCCAGTGGACCTCAAGAGCCGGAAATCTGCCTATCCTTAACTTAGTTAGTTAGTTAGTTAGTTAGTTTTTGGAGATGGGGTTTCTCTGAGATCTGACTGCCTCTGACTCCCAAGTGCTGGGATTAAAGGCTTGTGCCACCACTGCCTGGCAATTTTTTTTTTAAATCTTATTCTTACCTTGTGTTCCAGGCTCGAACTCAATAACTAAGGTTGGCCTTGAACTCCTTAGCCTCTTATGGAGTGTCGAGACTGCAGGTGTGAGCCTCGACACCCAACCACACCCACTCTTTCACTGCTCTGTGTGCTCCCTGGACCACCTGAGCAAAAAGAGATCCTTTCCCCTGCCCCTAGTCACAGAGTATTTTTCCTCCCTCCCTCCCTCCCTCCGTCCCCCCTTTCCTCTTTCTTCCTTCCTTTTTCGTCTTTTTAACACTTATTTTTTATGTATATGTTGTGAATGTGTTTGTCTGTTTGTACACTACATGCAAGAAGGTACCCTTGCTATCACCATGGTCAAAAGCAGACATCATCTCCAGAGGAGCTGGAGTTACAGGTGGCTGTGAGCTGTCCGATGTGGGTGCTGGGGACTGAAACCAAAGCATCGAAGTCAAGTTGTTAAACTTGGCGACACAAACTTTTCCATGGAGTCATCTCAGCCACCCCGTGTCCATCAGCTTTTGGCACATGGAATGTGAGCGCGCCAGTCATCTCTCATTACCATCCTTATTTCTACAGATCTGCCCCGACTCTTCCAATTCCGAGATGTACATGGTGGCAAATTCTTATAATCCTACTGCTTAGGAAGTCGAGGCAGGAGGACCACCAGGAGGAGATCAAGGACAGCCTACGCTAGGTAGTGAGTTTGAGGGTATTCTGGACCACAATACACAAATGACAAAAACAACAAAAACAACTACTGCTACTATTACTACTTCCAAAGATTGAATTTCAGAATTAGCTAAGTATTATATGCAGAAGCAGATAGATGCAAACCAAGCTGGCTTATGAAACAACTCCTAAAGCCCCAGGTCTGCATTATTTCTTTGTTTAGCACAGGAAGAGGAAAATGGCTCACAGTAGGGTAGAAAGTGAAACTAGATTACCTGCTTGCCTGCCTTACCAACAACTGTGTGACTGTGGTGTGCAAGTTATGTAGTCATTTAAACTTCTATTTAATTTTTTTGTGAGATGGGTGTTATTGCCTGCTTCACAGGGTGACTGGAGGGTTGGGGAAAATAGATGATTAACACAAGGCCCAATCAATGGTACTTATTGGTTTGGTTGAAGCCCCTCTCCCGCAGGGGCCTCCAGAAAGCTGTATCCCATGTGGGAGACTCAGCAACACTCCACCTTGTGCTCACCAGCCCAGGGCACACAACAATCCAACATGGAACTTCCCTATACAAGCACAAATAGCCCTGCACAACTCACCCCCTTGTGATTGACTTCGCAGCCTTACGACATATCTTACATCAACTTCAACTAGTGTTAACCCCCACGTCGTTCAGAGGTTTCTCCATCAGTTGCCAAACTGACTTCACTTCCTACCGAATTAGCTTCATGTCCACTTTTGATGTGTTACCAAACAGGATGGTCTCTGAGGACACACTGACATAGCATATCCAGTGTCTGCAAGAAAGATGATAAGGCCCCGTGGTCCCTCTGTGGTCAGAAGGACAGGGCAGTTAGAAGGAGTTACAATAGACCACAGCATTCAGACATGTGTCTGTGGGAAATGAGTGGGCGAACCTGGAAGAGAACTTATGTGTGCCCCAAAAGAACCCTTCAAGACCTGGAATCAGAAGTCCGTTCGTTCATTAATATAGCAGCTATTTACTGAGTGCTTATATAATTCTCTGAGGATAGAAGAAGCAGAGCATAGACTCCTGTGTTTGGGGGACACTGACTATGTTTGAGGGGTGCACATTCTAATGATGGGAACAGAGAGAAGAAACACATACTACCTGGATGATTTTAAAGTTGGTGTTTACCAAGAGAACGGAGCACACTAGTATGTGCTCACAATCCCAGGTACTTGGGCACCAGAGGAAAGCTCTGAAAAGGATTATCGGGAAGGGAAATGAAAAAAGAGGAGAGAGGGAGAGAATGAAAGAGACAAGAAAAGTGTGTGTGTGTGTGTGAGTGCCATTGTCCTGTAAGAAGAAACCCCTCTGACTCAAACTGACTGCAGGCTTAACCTGTAGGCTTAAATAGAACTGTTTAGAAGACAGTTTGATGGTCATGTCATGTCCTTTTAGCAAAGTGATAGTGTAGCTAGCCGACTTGGACCTAGGACGTTTTCCTGTGGGCTTTTGACGAGATAACAGCAGCAGACATGAATCCTCTCCCACGGAGCGGACTTTCAGAGCCAATCAGAAGTCAGCTGGCTGCTCCCATGTTTCAGTTCCTTTTCTGTTGCCTTGATAAAATGCCAGGACCAGAGGCAACTGAAGGAAGAAAGACCTTATTTTAGCTTATGATCCCACAGGGATGAGTCCTTCATGAATAGGAAGGCGTGGAAACCGGAAGGAGAAGGAAGCCGATTGACCACACTTTGACCACATATGGGAAGCACAGGGATAGGAGGAGGAGGGAGGACAAAGAGGAAGAGGAGGAGGGGTGATGGGAGAACAAGAAGTGGGGGCATCATAAACCCTCAGAGCCCGCCCTTCTCGGTGCACTTCCCCTAGCAAGGCTCCACCTCTTAAAGCTCCCAGAACTTTCCCAGATAGCACCACCAACTGGAAACCAACCTAGGGCTCCAATATGTGAGTCTATGGCGGGNATTTTTCATCCAAGCCACAACAGTCCCTAACTGACTCGCCTCTACTGTGCCATTATCTTGCCTGGCTCTTCGGTACTGTTCATTCAGAGACCAAGAGGAGTAAGACTGTTACTGGTAATTACCTCCCGCAGCCTGCATAGCTCCTTCTTGCAAGAAAGGGTGAGAGAGCGGGAAGAGAGCTGCCATTTCATGTCAGCTTGATTTTGATAGGTGACCAGAGCTTGTGATGTCTTCAACAAGAGGACATTACCATACAGTCCTGATAGACAAACAAACACAGCAGCTACTGCCTGTACTATTTGGCTGGTAAGGCCTCAGGGTGTTTTTTATTTCCTGAGGTCCTTCCACCTTTTACTTCTAAATGATGGGATTATATCATGTTTAAAAGCAATCTCTATTGATTGATTGGTTGATTGATTGATTGATTGATTGATTGTATAAGAGTATACTTTTTTGGTTTTTCGAGACAGGGTTTCTCTGTATAGCCCTGGCTGTCCTGGAACTCACTTTGTAGACCAGGCTGGCCTTGAACTCAGAAATCTGCCTGCCTCTGCCTCCTGAGTGCTGGGATTAAAGGCGTGCACCACCACACCCAGCTTGACATGGTGTCTCTTAATAGCAGTGTAAACCCTAACCAAGACAACAAATAAATCTACAAAACATTAGACACATGCCTATAACCCCAACATTCCTGAAACTGAGGCCCAGAGGATAGCAATGAGTTTGTGGCCAATATGGGCTACATTTTGAATTCCAAGTCACCCAGGGCTACATAGCAAGATCTTGTCTCAAGAAACCAAGTAAGCAAATGAACAAACAAATCAACCCCAACAAAGAAAAAAATTGCCCCCGAATTGGTTATGGGACAGGTTCTCTCTCTTCCCCATGCTCAGGATGTTCCTGCATCTTCCACTGAGACTCCCATGTCCGTCTGCCCAGGTTTCCTGGTGCTAGCGATCAAACCTCTGACCACTGAGCTATGTAACTCCAGTCCCATGGAAAGGCCCTGTTATCTCCTGACCTCCTGGGTGTGACCGTTAGCAAGTTTCTTGAAAGTTTGCTTTTGAAACAGGCTCTTTCTATACAGCGAGGCCAAGCTGGAATTCACAGAAGTCCATCTTTGCCTCCCGAGCGCTAGGACTAAAGGTGTGTGCCACCTTGTCTGGCTGGCTTCTTGACAGGCTTTGAACTTGTCCTCATCTGTTTGTGTGATGACTATGAGGAAGTACCCGACATACACTGCACACTCATCAAGTGTGTGCTGAGAGGAGAAATTGATGGGGTATTGAACTCAGTGGAGACTTGAAGTTCGCTTTGATGTCTGAGGTGTTAACTCGAATGCTTAGCTTACTGAGACCAGAGAACACGCCTTACCCTCCGTCTGTTCAAAGCCCCAGGAAGAAGCGTTTGCTTGGCCAAGCTTCGTTCACATTCCAGAAGGGCAGTCGAGGGCGGTTCTGTCGGAAGGGGATTCCAAGCACAGATCTGTGGCTCAACAAGTCGGGGTCCAGGAATTACTAATGAAGTGAGTACAAAGGTTAATTGACCTTAAAATACCACCGATTATTCGTTTGTTCATTTCTTTTTTTTAAGACAGAGTTTCTCTGTGTAGCCCTGGTTGTCCTAAACTTCAGAGATGCCCATGTCTCTGACTTCCCAGTGCTGGAATTAAAGACACATGTCTCCATGCCTGGTAGAATTTCACCAACTTTCATGGCATCAGTTCCTTTGTTTTGCTTGTGCATTGTCTCCATTTGGTGACATAGGTGTGACCACAGCCTGCGTTCCTCTCTGATAGTCACGCTGGGAGGTAGAGAAGGCGGGCCTCTCCTCTAAATTTTGAGACCAATTATTTCCAATTTTTTGTTTGTTTGTTTCGTTTTGTTTTGTTTTGTTTTTAAGGCAGGGTCTTACCCTATGGCTCAGGATGGCCTGGACCATGTCTCCTTCCTGCTTCAGGCTCCTGCAGCCCAGCCACATTCCAGAATTCCTAGCATGCGTCACTTAACTAACAAGTCTGCTTACTCAGTGTCATGAGTGTCCAGCATCAGAAGTATTGACGCCCTGTGTCCTTCCATGGTGATGTCAGAATTTAGTGGATAGTGACAAATGGACACACTACATTTTCTTGGCTGTAATTTGTCAGGTAATCCCAATTTCCCTTGATAACCATTTAGGACAAACCCAAGTTCCGTTATCCCAATCAAACCTACTCACATCAATCTTAGCTGGTCATATGTTACACACTATACAGTAAATGCATCTTTATGTACTTTATATAGGGATTGTTAAACAGCTACAAAGGATTGAAGAGGTTGTGACAGAATTCAAGGGCCTCAACAGAGATAGCAGGACGTCTACAGGAATGTGGAGGCAATCTGGGGAGGGATTAGATCCTGCCGGACATCTCCAGAGTGCCTTTGCAGCGTCACACTCAGCCTTAGGGTTGAGTCCAGCTGCGGAAGTGAAGCACAAGGCCATGGAGGTCATGGAGGCAAAGGGCTGGACCAAGTCCACATGGACAAACAGGAAGACAAATGGACAACAACCCATCCACAGCAGAGACTAAGCCAAGCTGAAAACCCTGGGACTGTTTGGGGTTCTCTGCCTGTCAGTCCCTTAATACATACACTGGTGGTCAGGCTGGTGGGGAGGAGTATGCATCTTAGGAGTCCTTCTGTCTATAGGGTCTATGCATGATGCTACATCCTCCTTACTTCTTAGGCTGATTTCTTGGGGCCTGATTCTCCTGATGTGATTTCAATAGGCTAATGTGTTCACACTGTCCCAATCAACTTTGATAAATCTGTAGGGTTCCTCCCCCCACACACACCTTAACTCTTAAGAATAAGTTACTAATTAATCTGTCTGGGTGGTGTGGGGCCACCGGTGCTCTTTAAATGCCCATCAAGTTACATCCTCATCCAGCTGCTGCACTTAAACTCAAGATACAGTCCAGTGCTACTTGTGAAGTGGAGACTGTCATGGCCAGGCTGAGCCTAGAAAATCGCCATTTTACACAATGTGTATGGCCTAAATCCTGTCACTTGAGGGATGTCCAAAATCCTGCAGGCTCTGGATCGGGCATACAGGCTCATTTTACTTATGGAAATGTCAGCAGCAGTGGGAGACATAGCATAACACCAACACGATTGTTATCAGCATTTGCCCCTGAGCTGCAACACCAGCCCAAGTAGTAGGGGGAAGTGCCTAAGAGAAGCCAAGGGCTTGGCACGGGCTTTCCAAGACGGTGGTATTGTTAAGACTTGGAGTGGGTAGTTTCAGGAAGTACCTGCTTTCCAGAACTAGGATCCAACCCCCTTTTATCTCTCACTATGGGTTTTCCCAAATGTGTCATGGAGTCCAGTGTATGGTAGAAACAGGCAATTTGGCAAGAGAAATTATATGCTGTGTAGCCTACCTCAAAAAGATTTTGCAATCCCTTTTCTCTTGTTTTGTTTGAGGCATTGCCTTGCTATACACAGCCCTGGCTGGCCTGGAATTTGGTGTGTAGACCGGGCTTGCCTGTCCCTGATTCAAGTGATCCTCCTGCTTCTGCATCTCGAGTGTGTAGCACTATGCCCAGTATGTTTTACACTCTTGGAAATGAGGTTTCTCTGTATTCTTTCACCACCCACCTCATTTTTTGTTTGTTTTTTGTTTTGAAGTAGGGTTTCATGTAACCCTGGCTGGTCTTGTCTCCAGATCTTTCTACTTCCTGACCTCATGCAGCAGCTCAAAAATTATAGGTGTGTAATACCATTCTGGTTTCTATCTCGTTGACTCTTGAAAGATCAATGTTTATTTTCTACACTTAACAGCTTGCTTATGGATTTCTTTTAAAAAAAAAATTCCCATCATGTACAGGATCACAATTGAGCTAACCAATATTAACTCAACTGGTGGTTTTTTCTGTGGGATTACCCTGAGGTGGCACTGTTCTTTGCAGGAACAGCTAGAACCTGGGAGGACACTGGGAATAGTTTTTAGATTGAGACCTGTCTTAGTCAGGGTTTCTATTCCTGCACAAACATCATGATCAAGAA
>NC_034599.1:92544799-92547735 GCF_900095145.1 Mus pahari
TGTGTGTGTGTGTGTGTGTGTGTGTGTGTGTGTGTGTATACTAAGGACCAGGCATAGAGGCACAAACCTTTAATCCTAGCACTTGGGAGAAAGAGGCCAGACTGGTCTACACTGTGAGCTGTAGGGCATAATAAAGAAACTGTTTGAAAACCCCAACTAAACACAGCTCTGCCTATTTGTATTTTGTTCAACAACAACAACAAAGAACATTCATTCTTCCATCGCTTTTCCAGAAATGGAGATTATTGCGTTTTTAAATCACCTGACCCCAGTGGCATTTTGGGCAGTATTAAATACCACGCAGGAGGCAGCAGGCTGGACAGGAAGCTCTTTATGGAATCAGTTCCACTTTTGTATTCTGGGCATTGTCAGGTTTGCATGGTGTGTGCTTCACCCATCAAGACATCCACCAACCCTGTGTTATATTTCACCATCATTTCTGTATTACTAGTGTGGATGAGTAACTGTTCAGATCTTTATGTTTTTAGATGGGGTCTTGTTATGTAGCCCTCAATTGTCTGGTAATTGCTATGTAGTCCAGGCTGTCCTTGGTAATCATCCCGCTTCTGCCTCCTCAATTCTGGGACTGTAGTTAGAGGAGAACCTGCCTTGATACTTTCCACCCCTTTAATAGATGTTTGGATTGCTTCATCCGTAAATTACATTCTGTCTTCAGCAATTTGTCATTGCCTGTGTGTGTGTGTGTGTGTGTGTGTGTGTGTGTGTGTGTGTGACTTTTGGAATGTGCAGGGTTTCGACTGGTACGGAGTGTGGCTAGCACACACACACACACACTTTGCTGGGAGCCTCTCACTGTCCCTTTTGTTGTTTTGAGACAGATTCACATATAGCCTAGGCTGGCCTTGAGCTCCTGGTCCTCCTGTTTCTAATCCCCAGGTGCTAGTATTGCTGGTGTGCACCAACACATCCAACTGTGCAATGGTTTCTTAGAAAAACCAAAACCAGGGGCTGGAGAGATGGCTTAGTGGTTAAGAACACCCGCTGCTCTTGCCAAGGTCCTGGGTTTGATTCCTAGAATCCCCGTGGTGGCTTAACTCCAGTTCCTAGGGGATGCAATGCCCAGTTCTAATCTTTGTGGCACCAAACATGCATGTGGTGCACACCTGTGTAAGCAAAATGCTTATACACATAAAAATTAAATAGGTAAATCTAAAAATATCTAAACAAAACCAAAAAGTTCCCACCCCACCCCAAAAAGCCTTACAGCCTGAGTTGGATACCAATATCCATGCAAAGGTGAGAGGAGGAAACTAATGTCACAGAGTTATCTTCTGATCTCCACATGCTTGCTGTGGCAACCCCCTCCCCCCCTCACACACACACACACACGAATCAGTAAAACACAGTTTTTAAATATTAACAAAAAGGGGCTAGAAAAATGGCTTAGTGGATGACAGTCTGCTGCTCTTCCTAAGGATCCGAGTTCAATTTCCAGCACCCATACTAGGTAGCTAACAATTACTTGTGACTCCAGCTCCAGAGGGCTCAGATACCTTTGGCCTTTGTACTCACATACTCAGGAGGATAGTCCCCTATGCCAACTACCCCCACCCATAGAAAAAAATAGATATTTTTTAAAACAACGAAACTTGGAATGGAGAGATGGCTCAGCAGTTAAGAGCACTGACTGCTCTTCCAGAGATCTTGAATTCAAATCCTAGCAACCACATGGTAGCTCACAACCATCTTTAATGAGGTCTGATGCCCTCTTCTGGAGTGTCTGAAGACAGCTACAGTGTACTTATATATAATAAATAATAAATAAATCTTAAAAAGGAACTTACAGGAAACCCAACAAGAAACAGAAAGATTTCCATCCCCAATGAACAAAGTGATGTAGCAACGCAAAGCTTAACATTCTCTTTAAGTCAAAAAGGATACTGAAATAGGTACTGACACCTGAAAATGTATGTGCTTGAATTCAGAAACAGAAGTCTTTAGGGATGTTTACTGTGGAGGCTTGCTGAGTGTGGTGAACATTTGTCATGTGAATGCTACATGTTCCTCTTCAGAGACTGGCACCCACTTTCTACTTTGGCAAGTTCAAGCTGTCTCCCTCCCAAAGTTGGATTGCCCTCATCTTAAGTTCCTTCCTGGGTACAAATACATGTCGCCTTTGCCTTACTTCCAAAAGGCTGGACCAGTTCTCTAAGCCGCTCTAGCTTTAGAGGTCCCTGAGGCCTCTTTTGCAACTATCTCACAGCCTAGCATTGCTTTAAGCTTAATCTGTTTATCACACTGCTTACGTACGTGTCTGAGAGTTCCTTTTAGTAAATGATCTACATACAATTGTGTCTCAGAGTCTATTTCCTGGAGTACCTGGCCTACAGCAGTTCTTGAGAAGCTGGGAGTTACATTTTCTTTCTGTAGAAACTTGGAAAGTGTATTATGAGTCTGTTATCAGATGGGATGAATGTCCAGAATCTGTAAAGAACTCCACAGGGTGTGGTGGGTGCATACCTGTAAGGCCAGCATTGAAGGGGTGGGGGACTGGGTGTGGTCCCCACTTATGGGAAGTATGTAGAAATAAATGACTCGATGAGGTAGTGAGAATAGGTGGGTATATGGGCAGGATATGAGGTTCTTTTTTAACATCTTATTTATTGAGTGGGTTTTGTTTTGTTTAAAACAGATACGAAGTTCATTAACAACCTTTTAAAGATTTACTTTTATTATTTTTAATTATGTGTCTATGTGTCTATGTGTGTATGTATAGGCATCTGGTGTCCACAGAAGTCAGAGGGTGTGGAATTCTCTGGAGCTGAAGTAATGGGTGGACGTGAGCTGCCCAACATGGGTGCCAGGAACCGAGTTTTGCTCTTAACTGCCAAACTACCTTTCCAGCTACCTAAATGTATATAATTCACTTTTCGAGAACAGGGTTTCTCTGTGTAGCCCTGGCTGTCCTAGAACTC